>NW_004955465.1:11805206-11875372 GCF_000276665.1 Chinchilla lanigera | reverse complement strand
GGGAGGGGAGGGGAGAGGAAGAGAAAAGAGGAAAGAAGAGAACACTTGTTCTACGTTGGACATGGAGGATGAAGAATTTAAAAAAAAAAAAATCAGGACAAGTCATGCATTGGGGGAAACTGGTGTTAATTCCTGAGATGAAGAATCAGGAAGGGTGGGGTGCAGGAACCAGGAGCAGAGTATACTAAGTTGGACACTTCCGGTTTGATGTGTCTCCTTGCAAGTCTAAGTAGAGAGGTCAAAGACAGTTGCTGCCCAACTTCAGAGCTCACAGGGAGAGACCGGTGTGGAGATCAGCAAAAGGCATATAGTTGCTAGCTTTCAGAGTTACAAGTGAGAAGGCCCAGTGAGAAGAGGAAGTTAGGAAAAAGAAAAGAGCCCAGGGCTTGTTGTGCCCTGGAGAATTTAAGGACTAGGACAAGAAGGAAACCAGCTAAGGAGACTGGCAGGAAGCTATCCATTCTACAAATAAAAGCAAATAAACAACCACAGTTTGTGTATTCCAGAAGCCAAGAAAGGAAAAGGGGGAGATTGATATCAATTATGCCTGAGGCTACTGAGAGACTGGCTATTTGGTTATTTGGTATGTAATTCATTGATGCCTATGGCAAGGCCCAAAGGGTAAATGGTCTACAGAACTGATCTGAAGGGTTTTTGCAGCACAAAAGTAGGGAGAAATAAGGCAGTAGATGGCATGGGCAGTGGGTCAGGGAACCTTTCTTGAATGAATGAGTCTGGATGTTTTTGTGCAACTCAGATTTACAAGGGGACAGGAAACTCAGGATGCAGGAAAGGCTTAAACAACAGTGTGACCACATTACCATGAGACTAGGTGGGACCCAGAACACATCTGCAAGACCCTACTAAGGAAGGAGCAGAGGTGGCTCTGGGCATCACCAGAAGGAAAGGCAGTACAGAGGAGCAGATAAGCCACAAGCTATCTCAATTTTGATCGTTCCTCTTTCCTCAGCCAAGTATGAAATCAGATCGTCTGCTGACTGTGAGGATGAGGAAGGACACTGTAATTTGGAAGAGAAGAGAAGAAAGGCATGAAGCAGACCTCGCACAAGCAAAAGGTCAGGCACTCCCTGGAGAGATCTGGGCACTGTGGAGGTCAACGTGCTGTCCCCATGGAAGCAGAGGTTGAATGGGGCACGCTCAGTCCAGGCAGAGTTGGGGATCTCTCGCTGAGGGAATATACAAGGGAAAACTGGGAGGGCAGAGGGCCTTTTGGGTGTGGGATCCATGTCCAGAAGGAAGGGTAGAAGGACGTCCAGAGAGAGGGACAGAAGGAGCATACAACCAGGGCAGGTGGTGGCGGCCCACGAGTGAGACTGACTATGCTGCTGAGGATGGCAGGCGGAGGAACTGCTGTGCACACAGCGGACTGAGACAGTGTGGGGAAAGGCTGCACTGGGGCAAATGATGACACAAGGACAGGCCAGCGTGTTAGTGTTAGAGAACTGTCCATGTAGATTTGCAGGGAGGAAAGAAGAAAGCCACCGCAAGTGACTCATCAGTGGGAACCAGGAACTCAGTAGAAAACTGCACAGAGAAATTCAGAGCAGGTATCATCTGAGGGTGCGTGACTCACAGGAAGCAGAATCATCAGGGAACAGGGGCGAATAGTGGGGAAGCAGCCAGGAGGGGCAAGGCCACATCCACCTCCAACTTCAGACCTAATGTTCTATGGGTTTGGAAGAAGAAAACGTTACCACTCGGTGATTATACAATGAACACTGTGCCTTGGGTCTGCCAAGTTTCTGGTGGAATAAAAAGGGAAAGGATAACAGAACAGTGGTTTTGGAATGAAAAAGGGAAAGACACTTCCTGTCCATATATCCCGTGGATTCCCCACCTGGGCACTGCCGACATTCCAGGTCACATGGATCCGTGTGGTGTGGCCTATCTTGTGCACTGCAAGACATTTCACAGCATCCCAGAGCTCTACTCATGAGTGCGTGCATGGCACTGTTTCCCTGAATATGTCAAGAAAATGATCCTATACATTGCCAAGCATCCTCTGGGGACAAATTCACCCTACTGGGAACCTCAGACCTATCCTAACAGCCCTGCTCTGGTTCCTTCTCACCCTACAAAGTAGGTCACCTGAGTCACAGGGGACAGTAATACCATCCAGAAAGGACAGCTTTTCCAAGATCATCCATCTACTTGTTCTTTGGTCTAGTATTATTCCTGCCTCACCAACACCTTGCAGAAGGCTGCCCAGGGAAACCACTGCTGGTGCCACACAGTCCACTGGTAGCTGGCTTACGGCGGGCCTCACTTGTCCATTCAGGATATAGAGCCAAAATTTTCAGGATGCAAAATTAAAGCCATGGAAAACAATACACAGGTCTCTAAGAGGTCGTATGAAAACCAGCTACAGGGTGTCCTTAAAAATGCTTAGCTTTATCCAAGTCACTCTGCAGGTTCTGGCTGGGCAGTGTGACTCACTGTCAGACTCAGTAGACTGGGGTGAACGCATGACCATGGGACAAGCACACGGATCTCTGCAAACAGCACACACCGGGCTGCAGGCTGGCAGAGAGCCACTGGTTACACCACTAACAACATCATCATTGTGTAATCAGAGCCTCTCTCTGTCAGCACCCCGGTCCCCGCCAGAATCACCGATTTCCAAATCACAATGTAATCACTCTGTAATCTGTGTGCTTAAGAAAGGAGAAGCCACACACACCCAAACACGATCATACACCATTTCCTTGAAGTTCCCAACTTGGCAACAACCAGAACAAATAGCCTCCTTTAGAAGATTCATTTCACCACAGTTAGCCATCAATGGGAGGACGGGATTGCTAACATTCCAAGATAAAAGTTACAAAAATTCATCAAGAATCCATCTAAAACAGCTGGGCAAAGTGGCATATGCCCATAATGCCCATAATCCCAGCTACTCTGAGACTGAGGCAGGAGACTACAGGCTGCAGATCTGAGACTAGCCTGGGCAATTTAGCAAGACACTGTCTCAAACTTTTAAATGCACTGGAGGTGTAGCTCAGCGGTAGAGTGGTTGCTTAGCATGTGAAAGGCCATGGGTTTATGCTCCAGAACTGCTTCCTCCCACAAAAAAGCAGATCTCTGCTGGTGCATAGATGGGCGAGAAAGGCTTATGAATGGGTGACCCTATTGGCGAGGGAAGCTTGCTTCACCCCTCTTAATGCCCAGAGTCAATTCCATCCTTGGGACTTGTTTTAAACTCACACTGAACACTGAGGATGAATTCCCTCAAAGACATCAGGTGGATGTGGATATTCAGCAACTTTGCCCTCACCCTGTCTAGCACCTTTATCTGCAGATTAACTTGTATCACTGGAAACCTCCTATTTCCAAGCCTGGGCCAGAGAACGCTTCACTGAGAAGACCAAGAGACCTACTGCCCTGTTAATGAACCACTCTTCAAAGGGCACGTGGGAGGTGAAAGTCTGACTGCAAATGCCCAGTGACCTGTGACCTTTACAGAGCTAGCTCTAGGGCCCCCCGTATGACAGCTGGCTTGCGGACCTCGGAGCACTCCCAGCCTGGAATCCCCCAACTTTCCCAAGGACAGCAGGGCACCTGCAGGAACTGATTGCAGGTGTTGCATCATCCATTTTGTTCCACCGTAACACGTAAATGTGCATTATAAATGCATGCAAAAATTGTAGTTGCCACATATAACAGAATCTAAACACCTCTGCCTAGGAAGGGTCTCGGCTGAGGAGGTGCTCAGGAGGGACCTTGTAAAGAAGGTAGGAATTCTGTGGGTAGACCAGAAAGACAGGATGTGCTACCCACCACCCCATAGAAAAACTGTATGCATTGAAGCAAGACAGCCCCAAACTGCAAGGAACTGCAAGCATTTGGGCAAAACTAGATCAGAGGGTATGCAAGACAGAAGGCCTGGGGACTCTGCAGAACAGACTCCAGCCTTCTTTTGTCTGTATAAGATGGGTGCATGTGAAATAGTTTTAAGCAGCAACATGGTAGGAATAATGCAGATATTTTCTTATTCCACTGAAATACATTGCCATTGCTCCAAGGAAAATTGCAACATAGCATTAAAAAAGACACACAGGAAATGTTACTGAACATGTAGCTGCATCCCACACCTGTTCAGTAAAGACAGAAATATAGAAGAATCATTACTGATGTGGTTTTACTGTTTTAAAGTGAACTATTCTTATGAACACTAGTTTTATTGTCACTACTATCACTTTTATTTTTAATAAAGGAAAACTTCCAATCTTTTTACCCAAAACTCACCAGGCTGAGAGTTTGCCAGTGTCTAGGTTATCTCTATGTCCTGAGAGCCTCTGCATGTCCCAAGCCAGGCAAGTGTTATGAACAAATCCAGAGCAGAGGTCCATGATATTTCCTGAAAGAGACGGATAGTAAATATTTTGCAAGCCAGGTGGCTCTGTCCCAAATAATTAGTTCTGACATCATAGTGCCAATGTAGTCACAAATTATGCCTAAATGGCTGAATATGGTCGTGTTCCAATAATACTTTATTTATAAAAACAGGAAGCAAGCTGTATTTGACCATGGCCTCTGGCCTCTTCTTTTGCAGAGAAAGCTGTTCTCAATGTGTTAAAAGGCAGCAGTTACCCTAGCGTATTTTTTGCAAAGTAAACATCCGTAAACATAAGTATAGGGGAGACAGTCTCTTCATCCCAAGTTTGAGCAATTTATCAGTTCTTCCCGACAGATGTACCCCCCTGCTCTGATAGATTAAGACAGGGTGTTAGAAACAAAACAGATCTAAATTATTTCCCCTCCTCTTACTGCTGAAGAAACCAAGTCCTTGTGACCACAGTGCCTTGCCCAAGATGTTATGATTCTCTTGCTCTGATACCATGTACCTTGGAGAGCAAACTCAAACCCAGAACTTCTCAGGGCAGAATTCCCTGTACCGGTTTGAGGGAAGGGAGGTAGTCTAGAACCAGAATAAAGCATTTGGAGAGCCCAGGTGTGTGTGGGGAGGGGGGGCTCTTAGCAGTGCTGTCCTACCTTCAACACACAGAGCCAGCATGGCTGCTTCTGGCAGTACCCTCCCAGCCAGGTCCTAGGAAGCACTCACCACCAGGAACAGAGCGGCACCAGTGATCCAAAAGCTGCTAACGGAAAAGAGCTGCACAGCACGGGACTTAGTGTGAATGCAAAGCAAGCAATAATCATTCAAGTTGGGGATTCCATGGGAAGGCAAGCCTGGACACCCATTTGTTTTTTTTTCCTTCTTCAACAGTATAAAATTTAACCACAGTGTCTAGTGAAGTTAGCAGAATGATTGCTGATACTAATAAATGCTGCTGTTTTCTCTTCCTCCAAAACCAAATCTCAGTGTTAGGTTCATGTGTGGACACACATTTTCTTTCTTTCTTTCTTTCTTTCTTTCTTTCTTTCTTTCTTTCTTTCTTTCTTTCTTTCTTTCTTTCTTTCTTTCTTTCTTTCCTTTGGTACCAGGAACTGAACTCAGGGTCTTGTGCTTGCCAGTAAGGCACTAAGCTGCCGAGCTACCTCCCCGGCACAACGCCCATTCTTGAGAATGCATTCCTTTTAGTAACTTTGCATCAAAACCCAGCTAGGATATCTTTAAGATCTATTTCCTGTTGAATGAGGAGACAAAGTTCCCAAAGTACTGTAAAGTGGTTCCCAGGACAGAACAGACTTGGTAAGCTGATACTAGTGTGTCTGAGGCACTTAGCACTTTCCACTGATAAATGAAGGAGCAGGATAAGCATAGCTGACCCAGACCATGGTCTTCCCAAGTCCTACAAGAGCCTGGGTACTCCCCCATCCTGCCACTGCACGAGGTAGGCACAGAACAGAGCTGCAGAAACCTATGCCATTCTGTCTCGAAGTTTGTATTAGTATCATCTGTAATTCGTAGTAATTCCATTCATCCCGGGGGATGGGTGCACCTGTACATCCCATCTTGGTCATCTCCACTCCCCCTCTGCCCATCTGTCCTACCTGAGTTGCTCTTCACCAGTTTTATTCCCTTGTTATCTTGAGATGCTGCCCTTCCCGAGGTTCCAATGTAACTAGAAATCAAAAATCTATAGCAGTGGCATTTCCCATGGAAAACACATCAGGAATCTAGTGCCTGAATGTTCCTCAACCTGGAGTAGAAAGCCAGCAGGCCAGGTAAACTCCCAGGTGCATTTCACTACAGAACCACAGGGTTAGAACTTCCCATCTCGGGGCAGTTGGTGGGGACCACTCCTCTCCTCCAAGCCTTTCTCCTTCCACAGTTCACAAACGAGTGCACCCTTGTTGTACGAATTGCTTCCCTTAAACTGCACACCTGGAACTCACACACTCAGTTGAGAGAGTGGCCTTAGGTGTTTGGAACAAGTCAGCACAGTTACCCACTTTCTGACTCAGGTGCTTTTGCATGGTGCAATGACGTCCTCCAAGTGAGATGGAAGGGATACCCGAAAAGGCGCCATGCAGCTGCTCACACATTCCAGGTGTTTAGGTGTGGGGATGGGAAGGCTGGTTATTTGAAAGTGCTGAATTATTAATTTGGCCTGAAGAGATTCATAATTATGTCTCATTTTAGTATCTCCCTGAGCACATGAATGCTAGGGGCATCTTCCCCTCTCATAATCTTGGGAATAAATATAAATGAACTGTTTGCAATAACGTGGAAAATGCAAATGTACAATATATGTGCTTTTCTCTATGTCACCCCGCTACACACCCAAATACACCTGGCCTTAGTGCTTCTCAAGGCAATTTTTCCTCCCAAAAAAGATTCAACAGTGGGGAGATTCGCCGCATACATCTCAGAAGCCATCAGCTCTGTTCCACCCATGGTCTCTGTTTGAGGCCTCTGAAACCTCAGTGACTGCAAGGGAAGGCAGTCTGGTCAGGAAGGAGGTATAGAAATTACAAAGGAACTGGAAAGAAGGAAGGGGGTTGTCCACCATTCAGATGGTACCCAGACGTGGTCGAAGCCAACATCGGTGCCCTGGGGGTACAGGTGGGGTGGGGAAACACAGGCAGCAGATTCTAGGAAACCACATCAAAGTCCCGCTCCACTTGGAAGAGGCTCTCAACCAAGGAAGAGCTCCATGTCCCATGGGGCAAAGACACAAAGTTAGTTCTTGTAAGGGCCCCAGCTGACCAGGCCAAGGGTCAAGTTTGGGCTCCAAGCCTGGAATTTCAGTCTTAGATAATAGCAGTTCTAGTAAAGAAGAAAACTAGGGATAATAACAAACAAGGGGCTATTAAAATTGTCTAGGCGTAGCAAGGGGGGACTCTCCCTACTACCAAAACCTTTAGTCACATTTAGTCCTAGAATAATGTCTCCCAAATAGTGAGGAGTTAACAACCACCCCATGGTCCTGGCAGTCAAAAGTACTCCCGGTGTCCTTCAGTATTTCTGGAATAAAAGGTAGTTCAGATGATAGCTTGCATGGTTGGTAAACTTTACTGGTACTTCTTTAGGGTCACCACCTGCAACAAATACACTAAGCAGTGCCATCTTCCTGCTCCTTCTCTACCTTCCAGAGAATTCTAGACTCTTCTCTACCTTCCAGAGAATTCTAGACTCTTCTCCCTTATTCCAAGCAGCTTCATGGAACACCTCTGGTTTTGAGTCCTGGTACCACTAGCTCTGTCATGTTGACCTAGTTACTTCTTATGTCTATCATAACACTGGAATTTTTATAGTATTCCCTCTGAAATCCCGACAAGGAAACCAAGGGGAAATGTTTAGCACAGTGTCTAGTACACAGCAAGGACTTGGTCTGTGACAGCCAGCACCATTCTAATAGGACTTCATAAAGCCACGTGATCTCTGGACAACCACTGTCTACCCGCAAAGGCCTAACAAATTTATTTTCAAACAGAGCAGAAAAATAATATATTTTTCATTCTGGTACCTGGAGAATAAGGGACTCTGACAGAACCCAGTTGGAAGTCCGCCTCATAGAAACTGGAACTTGTGGAACAACTGTTCTTCCTGCTTCTCCGTTTCTCTCCTCCTTCCTTCCCTCCCCCCATCCCTCACTGCCTGTCTTCCCTTCTCCCTCCTTCTATCTTCCTTCCTCTCTCCTTCCCTTCTACACTCTTCCTCTAGCTTCATCTTGCTCCCTCTCTGCCTCTCTTCCCATCCTCGTCTTGTTCTCCTTTCCTCCTACATACTCCTCTTTCTCTTCCTCCCTCTGTCCCCCCCTTCCTTCCTTTCCCCGCCTCCCTCTCTTTTCTTCTCCCACTCTCTAATCCTATCTCCTTCTCTCTGACTCACCCAGCTCTTTCCCTCTCTCACATACCCAGGTCACTGTCTCCAATGTTCACAGCCCTGTATCCCCAGCCTCAGCCTCTTAGTTCAAGTTCTCAAGGCCAAGCCAATGGCTCTCCTGAGAGCAGGGTTCCCTACTTGGTATCTGGCCAAGGGTCTGGGCAACCAGGTGCAACCTGGTTCCTGAATCCATCTGTAATGCAGAGCAGCGGTCACACAGGCATGGAAAGCAGTAGCTGTACACAAAGCTCCAAGAGTCCACAACTGGAAACCCTGGCCAGGGCTTGCACATGCATCTGGGCTCACAGAGTTGGCCACTGGGGAAGCAGCTTCGGGCTGAACTCACAGTCCAGCCTCCATGTGGCCTCTGCCAACAGTTCTGGATACACTTGTCCTCCATGATGGGTCCAGGACTGCCCCTGCTCTCAACGGACAGGCAAGGACACACAGGAAGCAAGGCTCCGAGCCTCCAGGTGTGGTTTTGGTACCCTTCGGGCCTAGGAGAGTGTCTCCTCAAGAGTGAGGAGCTAGCGAGGGTTCCTCTCCAAACCCCTCCCAGAGACCCTGGGCAGGCCAATCCCCAGTCCTGGACTGGTCACCCAGGAAGGGCAGGGGACATTAGCACATCAACAGCTCTACTAAGCTCAGCAGGAAAACCCAACATTTCCCAAACTTACTTGACATGCTCTTCCTTTTCTTCTAGTTTAGATGTTTTGGTCTGTATGGCACTAAAGAGGTGATTTTATTTTTTGTTTTAACATACCTGTCAGAGTTTGTATTCAAAATGTGCAACTTGATGGTTTAAGGTATGCATACCTTGAATAATGATTATCACAAGCAAAGTAATTAACACATCTATCACCCCCCATGCTGGACATCTTATCCCCATAACTTGTCTATCTTGTAACAAAGTGTGTACCTGTGAATCAGTATCACCCATTGCCCCCAGGCCCTAGGCCCTGGCCACTACGATTCATGAGCAAACCATTACATGTACAGCTATTCTTCATTTAATGATCCAGCTGGTTAACAGCTTTCAGATTTACAACTTGCATGCAAGCTCACAATGCAGAAACATGACTGGCAGTGTGGCCTTACGGTAGCTTCTTCTGTGGTGCAGTACTGTCATTTCTGCTGATTGTACTGTACAGTACAGTGCTGCAGTTTCACGTTCTGTTATACATCAAGCACTGCACATGAGAGTTATGCACATAAAAGCCAAGTCATCGAGTCGGAGCCAGGAGGTGGATCAGATGACCAGAGCCCACTGAGGTGGGGAGGAGAGAGGACCTGGGGTTCATCCGATGGGTCTCCACTGGCCAACCACAGTCTCTACGAACCAGTGTAGCTCCCTGAGTTCCAACTCACTACCGAGAGGCAATTCATGCAACAGAAAAAATGGTTCGTTGACTTTGTCCATAAATAATCTCTGCAGTACTAAGATTTCTGGTTCTCTAACTTGCTAGCAAACAAATCACATTTAATCCCACACATAGCAGCTACTTATAGATTAGGTATTTAAATTTTAAAAAATAGCTCATGTTTTTCTTGCTCATAAACTCTGACTCAGTAACATTTACTGACTCCAACACTCTAAGAACTACTGTAGATGTTTTGTAGTCACTGCATCTCTTAGTGATCAAGCCAGTAAAACTGGACTGATTTTATTTTACGTGGATGTGTTTGCAGTTAAATAAAGTCAGTCCAAAACAAATTTATAAAAGTAAGAAATGTTGATGAGGATGCGGAGAAAATCAAACCTTACACATTGATGGGAAGGTCACTTAGTATACATCCAGTATGGAGGACACTTTGGAGGGTCCTCAAAAAGGTGCAAATAGATTTGCCACACAATTCTGCAATCCGAGCACTGGGTATACACCCAACAGTAATTAAACAGTATGTTGAGGAGATATCAGTGTTCTTATGTTTTTGCAGTCCTGTCCACAGTAGCCAAGATAGGACCAACCAAGGTGTTTAACAATAGGCAAATGGATAAAGAAAGGCTAGTGTGTACAAGCAATGGAACACTATTCAGCCACAACAAAGACGAGATCATTTATTTGCAGCAACCTAGGTGGACCTGAAGTACATTATGCTAAGTGAAATAAACCAGGCACAGAAAGGCAAATATCACATGTTCTCTCCTACATGTAGAAGCTGGAAAAGTTGATCTCAAAAAAATAGAAGGTATGAGGGGAGAAGAGAGAGTTGGGTAACAGGTAGTTCTAGGGTTGTGCAGCCCTGTGGGTGACTACAGCTCAAGATAACCTATTATCCATCTTCTTAAGAGCTAAAAGGGAGAACAAGGCTCCAAACACATAGAAACAACAAATGTGTAGAGATGGAAATGCTAATTACTTACTCTGATTTGATCATTACATTTATATCCATTATTGAACTGTCACAGTATATCCTCTGTATAGACACAATTATCATGTGTCAACTACACAATTATAAAACTAAAATTTAAAATTAGTAAGACCCAGTAAGTAAGCAGTATAATTCAGACAACAAAATCTACTGAAGTACAGATTGTTTAAGGACAGCTAGCAATGTCTGCTGTGGGAAGGTCCTCTGGGAAACAGAGCCTTGGCTCCACTACAGGCTTCCAAGCGCAGCATCATTGTCTGTGGTCACAGCGAGAACGCAACGCCTCTCCCAAGACTCCCCAGCCGGCTCACGGTGGGATGAGTAACCTGCCCCGTCTGGCTGGAAGTCCCGATATCAATTGCCTCCTAGCAGAAAACAGCAGCACAAAACATCCAGACACCCCCTTGGGCCCAAATCAGTCTCCTGTCTCCAAAGTGGGGAAAGCTTGGGTGTGTCTCTCAGCACACAGCTCCCACCACCACAAGGATGTCAAACACAGACCCTGCCTCAGGCACAAGCAGCTGTGTGTAGCTTCTCCTTCCCAAGCCTACAATACAAATTTTGGGTGGGACAACTTTATAAAAGTGGGCTGATCGCCCCCACTGAATAGAGATCAAACCTTTGGAGGCCAAGGAGGTCAGGGATTTTGGGGGTGAGTGTCTTCCCCCGCCCCAAAGAGAGGTCATGGCAAAAACAGACTAAACTCTCTGGAGGGTTTTTGGTCTGCACTGCCCTTCACCCCACCACACATCGTATATGGTATAACCTGTGCTTTACGAGTAAATGTGATGCTGACCTTATCCACAGAGTAAAGGAACAGTAAACGCTGCCTGACATACCCACAACCATTCCTCACTGTACCCCAAGCTCACACAAATGAGAAAGAGGTCACACAGGAGAATGACCGCAGAAACGCCTACAGTTCTCATAACTTGATTCAAACATAGAAGTAACTCCTAAGAGGCAGCAACTGTTTTAAATAAAGTCCTCGGGGGGAATGTATAGATGTATAGTCACTGTCAAGAGTCTCATTATTTTCAAAGCAAACGTTTCATGTCAAGGAAACAGCCGATGCAGAGCTACTAGCTGGAATCTTGATTGGGAAAGTCTGAATTCACATATAAAGAAACCCATTATCTTAATGCGAATGATTCACTTATTAAGAAGCAGGAAGCTTGTCCTTAAGACAAGAACATCTATCTATTCATCACTCGCTGACTTAATAGTGTTCACGGTATGATTCCTTGTAGTTCCACAATTAACCTTTAGTCATACCGTTTTTCTTACATAAGACTTATCTAGATTGTACATAAAACTTGTGTATATATGCAAGGTCTTTGATCTGGAGCTCAATCCGCACAGGACTAATAACACAGGATTGTGAAATGCTAAGGAGGGCTGGAATCCTCTGTGATGTTGGAGACAGAAAAATCATTACATTCGCTGTGCTATTCCAAGTGCTGGGGCTTTCAGTTAAATTAATGGTGGTAAATCGCTTAGCTGAGTGATTCTTTTAAGGGTGACTGTTATAGGAAGACAAATGGATCTATTCCTAGGCCTGTTAAGTACCATATATAAATGGCCTGAACATTTGATCAAATTGTATGGTTAATCCTCTAATTGCCTATTTCAAGACTGTTGCAAGAGTAATTACAGTACCTAGTCCTATTCATATGCATTGCTAATCCTTTTTAAAATCTTATAAAGCTGTCTGGCTCTGCAATATACTGAAGCTAATGTTTCCATAAGTTTGTTGGCTGTTTGCTTTAAAATATGTTATCCTGGGCATATACACAGCAACTAAATATCTATATATTTATATAACCATATATTTATATCTACAGTTTTGTTTTCAACGTGCTTTCTGCATTTGATAGAAGTGTTTGCTCACCGATGTGCTTATCTATATCAGCCACCCTTTGCTGGGGTAGAGGGTTTAACATTAAGAAAAAGCAGATAGAACAAAAGAAATGCTCATTCCTCCTGGCCCTCAGCCTAGCTCACTCCTATTTCCCTGAAATATTACATCTGGTTTTTTGTTTGTTGGTTGGTTTGTTTTCCAGTACCGAGAATTGAACTCATGACCTTGCACTTGCCAGGCAGGCACTCTGCCACTGAGCTAATGTCACCTCCTCCAAGCCGACGACCCAAGCTGAAGTAGCAGGGACTCCTTCCTTGTGCTCACAATGTCCTGGCTCCCTCCATGCAAGGTGCTAATGTTTTAGGGAAGGGACCAAGACACCTTGTGCTCTTGAGGAACTAGCAGATGGATAAGGACAAGGAATGAAGGTCATGCTGGTCCTGACACAGTGGTGGCCAGAAAAGGTACTGGACTAAGATAAATCTGCAAAGATTGCAGGGGCAGGTTGGGGCCAGGAGGTGGGTAGAAAGATTCCCAGCAGGAAATACAATGTGAGCAAAGCAGAAATAATTTAGACCTCTGTCTCTATCCTCTTCCCATGGCTATGACAAGACACTGAGCCCGCATAGCATATTAAACAGAGGTTTATTTAGCTCACTGTGGTAGAGAGAGGGGAGCTTGGGTTTGGGCAGCCGCTTCTGCCAGGGCCTCTGCATCATTACATGGCAGAAGGGCACCCCACAGTGTGGGAGTGGGAAGTGGGCATGTGCCAAGGAGAGGGAGGGGACCCCTCTCTTGTGAGATTTAATCCAGTCTCAGAAGAAAGACACTAATTCTGGGATAGGGAGGCTGTATCTCCCTGTATCATTGCATGCACAGCACATTTTGCATTAGATTTTGTAGGAAGAAATCACATACAAATCACAGCAGACCCATAAAGCCCTAGGCTGCCTCATGGCACAGGCAAAACTAGGGTCACCAGCAGTGATTCCTGAATCAGGCCACATGGGTCTGCTGCTAACACACAGGAGTGAGAAGCGTAGACAGCACCTCAGCACAGGCCAGTGCAGTGACCAGAGTGGCTGAGGCTTTCCCCTCTAGTCGGATGCTCTCAGCCGGAGGCCATGACCTGCCTCAGAGTGGAGGACAGAGGAGCCAGCGCCCTCAACACGGGGAACAAGGTCTTAGAATGAGGGTGAAGTCCCCATGTCTGTGAAAAGTGGTAGTTACAGAACAGCGCAGAGGGCTTCTGGGACAAAGATCTCCTTTCTCCGGTTGACAGCCTCAGCAGAGAAGAGAAGAGCTGTAACCCGTTCTCGCCTAGGTGCTCTGTAAAGTGCATATTAATTACAGTCTTGTGGGAGAACCGATTGTCTCCTGTGGATAATCACCCCGAGCACATGTTGTGCTATTTGATACAACAGCGTGTGTCACACTGGATTTGCTGGAAGTCTCACTCCATTCCGATACTAATCCTTGTTCCTGTTTGTTTAGTCTTCTCTTGTCCTGTTTGTGTGCTTCTCTGCCCATGACTAAAAACTCAGCGGTAACGGTAGCTCAGCACACGTGGGCTATTTGTTAGCAGCTCCGCGGATGGTCACTCTGCCCCTGGCCGCCTCCCTCATTCCGCCACCATCATCTACAAGAGGTGTAGCTCTAAAAAAGGATGGCAGTGTAGGAAACGAATGATAGGAATTTCAGTCAGAGGACACTCTTGCAAAATTCTGAGCTTTAGAAAGTTAGGGAACAACTTTTTCTTCATTTTCTAAACTTATATTTTGCTTGGGCTGTGACTATTACACTGAAGTTCAGTATTTTTTAAGCATACTCCAACCCAGATTGCATGCCCTCTGTTTGTTCAAGTATCAGAGGTGTCCAGGGAGCAGTTCCCAATTTAGATTGCACATTTGCTTCTCTTAGGAAATTTTTTAAAAGAAATGAACAGAATATAAGGATGAATTTAAAAGATCATATATAACAGACATTAAAATCTTAATATAGGGGCTGGGGATTTAGCTCAGTGGCACAGCGCCTGCCTGGCAAGCGCAAGGTCATGAGTTCAATTCCCGGTGCTGGAAACAAAACAAAACAAAACAAAACAAATCTTAATATAACATAATATATAATATATGACTATTAGGGAAACTTGAATTAGGAATCATGCAATGGAGAAAATCTTGTCATCATAAATAACCCCTTTACTGTCACTCATGATATTTAAGGAAATCCACAAAATTACAATTCCACTAACTGAAAGGATAAACCTGGAGCAGGAGTTGGGTGAGGGTAGTGAAAGAGGCTCCCATGGGACTCACACAGCCACAGACATCGACCCTGAGAATGTCTCCTTGGGTCCTGGTGCCACGTAAGGCTCCCCACCTCATCACTCCAAAGACTGACCTCCAAGTTTTATTCCACTTCAGTGCACAGTGAATACCTTCCAAGGCTGCCAGAAGATCACGGGATTTCAGGTAGAGTCACACCTTGGATGGACTGTGTTTTTATACATATATATGTGTGTGTGTGTATATATGTGTGTGTGTGTGTGTATATACACACACATATATGTGCATATAAATGTGTGTAAGCTCATTCAGTGTATAAATTAGGCATAGTAAGAGATGAACGTAACTACTAATAAGATAACATAGCAATATACTACAATAAAAGCTGTGTGAGCATGGCACTCTCTCGCTCTGCTGCGCCAGCCTTTCTTGTGATGACACGTGGTGATTCAATGATGAGATGAAGTGAGGTGGATGACACAGCATTGTAACACAGCATTAGGTTACTACTGACCTTCCGCCATAGGTCAAATCTGGGAATCATTTGTTCCTCGAATTTTCTATTTAACGTCTTGGACTCTCATTGATCAGTTACTGACCCCTTGGAGAAGAGGTTACACTGGGCAGCAAGGTGGAGGGGAGAGAAAAGAGGCTGGGGGCCAGTCAGTGACAGGGCCAGGGGCCCAGGCCCCTCCAAGGAATATGGGATAGCCACACAGAAGAAGTGTCAGCATGACCCCAGTTCTCCAGCTTCCAGCTCACAAGCTACTGCACATACTACAGAAACCCGGTGGGAAGAAGACCCAAGAACAACCACATGGGCATTGACCCTGCCATGGAATCCAGACATCAGGTAGTCAAGGGTTTGGAGCAATGCCAGGGAGCTCCTAACTGACTTTTCTTTAGCTTTGGACACAAAATACTCCAGGTTACAACAGCCTCAACCTTGTATTATGAAGACCTTTCAGTACTTCACACAAGCTGGGACGTTCAGACTCTGCAGTGCTCCAGGCTCTGTTTGGGGAGGTTCATGGGCTGTAGAGCCTGAAGCCGGGCTGGCCTCTTAGGCACCTCGCACCTAACCTCATGAAGTTGGGTGGGTTACTTGGCCTCCTCACACCTAATCAGCTCACACCTAACCTCATGAATGCCAGCAGGTTACTCAGCCTCCTTGACTCCCTGTGGAGTGTGGGTGACCCCAGGGCCATCCTCACAAGGTGGCTGGAGGAGCTCTACATGGTGACTCCAGTTTCCTCTCTCTACTTTCATGAAATATGGGAAAGCCATTCACCCTCTTTCAACTTTTCTTGTTTTTTCACATGAGTACCAGAGACAACTGCCACCCTGATGCCATGAAGACACGTCCTGTGCTTCTTCTGTTGCCAACACGTTTATCTTCTCAGTAGAAGTTACATGGAAGCAGTGGGTTCTCTTTTAAAAAGCTTTATGACTCTACCTCTAATTACCAACTTAAAATAACATCATTATTGTCAGGACGTCCAATAGATAAGTGCTATTTAAAGCTAATAAACCTGGAAACTGATGAGAGGACTACAGTTCAAATGTTCTCTTCACAGCAAAATAAATATTCGATGTAATTCATATGTTAATCAGCTCTATGTAGCCATTTCACAAAGTAGACATCTCAAAATATCATGTTGTACAATATAAATATATAAAACTTTCATTTGCCAATTTAAAAATAAATTGTTAAAAATACAAAAATTCCAATTTTTAAAAATAAGCCTGGCAATAAATAAATAAATAAATAAATAAGCCTGGCACAGTGGCATGGACCTGTAGCCCCAGCTACTCGGGAGGCTAGGATGGGACCGTCATTCAAGCCTACAAGTTCAAGATTGGCCTGGGCAAATATGGCATCACCCTGTCTCAAAAGAAAATTTAAAATAAAGTTAATGGAAGAGGGATGTATCTGTTTTTATATTAGAGATTACCTCCAAAGGCCCACTTTACCGGCACTCACTGTAATAATGGCCACCATGTTGGCCCCAGGACACATCACCCCGCCTCTCGCTGGCCAGCCCAGAGGTCACCAGCCCCGTCCTCTGTCCTAAATCACTGCTCTGAAGCAGCATCTGCCTTCCCACCACCCCAGCAGCCTTTGGGCACCTCTATAGGAGGGGAACTGAGATCTTAGCTGGTAGCCACCGGGAATGAGGCCAGCAACAGCCACACACAGGGGACTCTGCTTGTGTTAAGCCTTGGGTGCTGCTCTCAGCCCTGCCTGACAGCTCAAGAGCAGCCTGGAAGCAGAGGCTGAGCTAGAAGCACCCAGCTAAGTATTCCCAGATTCCTGGCCCAACGGACACCGTGAGGCAGGAAGTGTTTCTCATTTTGAGCTGCTGTTTAGGGTAATTTGTTACTCAGCAACAGCTGTTACCTGATCGACACACACAACACATACACACATTCAGTTAAAAATCTTTCAGATACTAGTTCAACTGATAAACCTAAAGCATTCTGGCTTCCTGTCCCAAAGCTGTCTCTACAGAGGCTCCATCCAATCGCAATGTCCTGTATTTCTTCACCCAAGAGACTTTAGCCCCTGGTGCCTGAGATGCATTCATCTCATGAAATTCCACTGAACATCAAAGTGTGTTTGAGATAGAAGAAAAGGATCCTTTTCACTTTTACATCTTCATCAAGGAGGGACAAATACAAATGAAAGTATCTGACCTTATTAAAGAAAAATGGCACCATATTAGATTTATCCAAAGGAATATCAAATTTTGTGACCAGGAAATCTGCTAAGTGAGACGCCTACTATATGGTAAGGAATCGGTACACACTTAGTGCATTGCCTATTAATGACGGAGACTCTTCTGAAGAGTTTATAATATTGGTTATTATTAAAAATGAATCAAAGAAGAAAGCAAAGGGACTATTTATGCATACATTAACTTGTTCTTTCAAACATCTGGGAGACTTTGTAAATGTTCAAAGATAATGACTGCTCAGTACTTACGTAGCACACAGTATACAAGTGCATTCAAAAAGATTTAAGAGATTATGCATCAGATCTGTCATGACTTATTTAGTCCCACATCCATCATTTAGTTAATCCCCAAATTCCTTGCCATCACATAAGATGAAACACTCTTGATCAACAAAGCGATGTGCTTGTTTATGTAAAATGATTCATAAAATAAAACTGTTTTCTGATTTAACTGCAAAATCCAATAACTGAGTATGCTACAGTAAAATTCAGTGTTCTAAACAGTAATGATATGAGCTAAAAGTATTAGAGATGAGATCAGAAAAAAGAAGAAAACTAGAAATGTAGCTATGCGGCATTTAATTTCAGAAAGGCAGCCTGCAATTTGAGTTACTAAAGCTGTTTTTAAAGCAAGTTGGTCATGTTTTGTTCTGAACTTCAATTGCATGATGAAAATCTTCATTGTGTTGTCATTTGGTAGTACAAGGGCTGGGTCTGGGCCTTTAAGAGGGATCAGTGGATATACAGAAATATGCGTTGCACTTTGGATTCCAAAAAAAATAAACTCAGCCTAATGCCATCAAATCAACTGAGAACTACATAGATAACTGCTCTTTGAAGAACTTTCTCCACTCTGCCTCTGTTTAATTCAGATATGAATAGTACTTAAGAATTTTCTGAAATCTCACTTCCTTCTCAATTCTGATTCCAATCCCCAGAATCCAAAAAAAATAAAACATTTAGAAACATCTCAAAGCCTAGAAAATCAAACAAGTTGAAAATAAAACCACTCAAAGTATATGACCATTTATATACATGCAGAAAAGAAAATTTAACAACTGTGAATAATTTCTTTTAAAACCACCAACCTCTTAGCAAACTTAGGGTGCAAGAGAACTTCCTCCAGTAGTGAAATGGAATCTGTAAACAAGAGCCAAGCGAGACGTGAATGATTTCTTCCCCCGGGGTGGAGAACAGGTAAAGAAGTTTGCCTTCACTGTTCTACTGAAAATTGTACTGGAAGTCCTAGCCTTACCATAAGAAAACTAAATAAGAAGTATCAGGATCAGAAAGAAATAAACAAAATAGACATCTATTTACAGATGCTGCCATACTTATTTATAAAATTATATGGAGTATATAAAACAGTGACTAAAACATATGCAGTGATTCATTAAAAATCTTCAGATGAAGGATTAATATGAAAATGTTAAATGTACATTAATATTACCACAATTAGAAAAAGAAATGATTTTAAATTTCATTTAAAATAATGCCAAAAATCATACTATAGAAATAAGTTTAACGAAAAAATGATGCAAGATCCCTACAGTGAAACAATAAAATATATTAAAGAAATGACAATCTCATAGAATGTTCATGATTTGGAGGACACAATATTAAGATGTTGATTCTCCCTTCATTGAGGAATGGATTTATAACTCCAACAGGCTTTTTATAGAAATTAACAAGATTATTCTAAAGTTTCCATGAGCATTCAAATGACCTAGTATAACCTAATGAATCTTTTAAAAAAAAAGAACAAAATTAAAGAGTAAACAGTATCTAACTTCAAAATGTACAGTAATGAAGAGAATGTGGCAGGGGCAAAAGGATTGATGACAGATGAAAAACTTGATTTTTATTGTTTTCCAAAGGGTCAGTACAAGCCAGTGGGGAAAGAACAATCTTGTACATACATGACCCTGTGATAATTCGACATGGATGTGAGGAAAATGCATTCAGGCCTTTCCTTACCCATCCCCAGAAGTTAATTTGTGGTACGTCATAGACCCAAAGGTGTAAGAGAAAACTGAAGCTTTTGGGCTGGGAGTATAGCTCAAGGGCACGGTGCCCACCTGGCAAGCTTGAGGTCCTGAGTTTTATTCCCAATTCAAAAAAAAAAAAACCAAAAAAGAAGAAGAAAAAAACCAACTGAAGCTTTTAAAGGAAAGCACAAGAGTTTTTCAGGCCAAGAGAACGAAGGCAGCAAAGAGTTTTCCAGACAAGACATAAAAATCAATAATTTAGTAGCCACAAAATGTTATTTTTCTTGAAAAGTAAACTTTATCACAATTTAAAACTCATCTACATCAAAACACATCATTTTAAAAATGAATAAACAAGACATCTTTAAAAAACATCTGTAAAATTGTATCTGATAAAGGACAGGCATTCAAATTCTAAAACTCAATTAAAAAGAAAATAAAGCAACCAAGAGATTTCACCATTTTCCCAAAGAAATACACATGAAAAAGAATCCAACATCAAGCAGGGCATGGATGTAATCCCACCATTTGGGAGGCTGAGGCAGGCAAGCACGAGGTCGTGAGTTCAATTCCCGGTACCAGAAAAAAAAAACAAAAAACAAGTTCAAGTTCCACCATATAGTACAGCAAACACTTGTCTCAAAATAAAAATTACAAGGGCTGGGAATATAGCTCAATGTGGAGGACCTGGATTCAATCCTCAGCACAGAGAAGACAAAACAAAGCAAATAATAATAGTAATAAGTTCAATATCACTAGTCATCAGGGAAATGCAAATAAAACTACAGTAAGGTATTACTATAAACCAAACAGAATTAAAATTAAGAAACATGACAATGACAACTATTGGTGAGTATTTGAAGCAACCAGATCTCTCATATGTTTAGCGTTAAAATGGTACAACTACTTTGGGAAAATATCTTGTGAATCCTTAAAAACTAAATATACACTTATCCTATGACCCACCAAGCCTCCTATTGGGTATTTTGTCCAAGAAAAATAAAAATATACTTATACAAAAAGATCTGTACACAAATGCTTACAGTGGCCTTATATATAATGCCCCCCAAATGCAAACAACCCAAGTAGCCAATTGTACAAGATGGATGAATAAGCTGCAGTATATTCATGCAGTGGTAAGTCATTTAGCAATAAAAAGTAACGAACTACCAGTTTGCACAAAAACCTACATATACCTTTAAAAATTTTGCCAAAAGGAACAGGGCTTTTACAAGAGAACAGACTACATTTTTCTAAACATAGAAGTTCTCCAAAGAGAAAATCTAATCTGAGGCTGGTGGAGGCAGTTTGATATTTCTAGGAGACACTTAGGGTACTGTGATGTTGTATCTCTTGGTGAGATTTGTTCAGTACAAGTATATGCTTCTATCAAAACCCAAAGCAAATGCAAACACTTACAGCTAGCATTCATTTCTTAGAAAGCTTATCTCAAGAAAGAAAAACTGTCAGTAATATCTAACTCTCTTAAAGCTAAGGCATTAAGGAGAAGAGTATTCTTTTTAAATGTATTTTCTAAGAACATGGGTTGCTAGGTGGCTACAGGAATGGATAGATGACAAGATGGTTTCCGGGCAAGTAGGGTCAGCTCTCCTGCCCTGGCACTCCCAGGAAGATCATAGTCTTTGCTGTGAAACAGACTCAAGCTCTAGTCCAGGAAAAGCCTTCTCCCGGGCCATGTGTTCCTAGTGACTACATCATTTAGCCACATGGAATTTGATTTCTTCTTTCTCCTGCCCTCAGCACATCTTCCAGGGTCTCAAACAGAATGATGCCAGGCAAGTCCCTACTGTCCCTCTGTGCCTTCCCGATAGCCCCGCAGGGCCACCAGCCTGCTCACCACGACAGGTCGTGCACACCTGCCCAAACTGAGTCTCAGGAACATTTGAACTCACCATTTATAGGCAGGGATATGCAAAAACATGCAGACTACTGAGCTTGAACTAAAAGGTATTTCTTCATTTAAAGGTCAAATATAACTAAAAACAAACATACACCAGGTTTTTCACTGAGATAAAATCATGACTATTTGAGGAAACCTAAAAAATTTAAGTTATCACCAATCAAAGTTGACAAATTTTTTTAAAAAGCTTTAAACAATTATTTTAAAATGTTTCTTAAAGTGCTAGTTCAGTACAGGACACAATGGCTGCAGAAAATTTGATTTCCTTTGCAAAGAACATATGACCAGGGGAATAAAAAGAAAATAAACTCACACAAAACAATGAGGGACCCCTGAAGAGCCAACCTGTGAGACAGAGGTGATTCAGAGTTCTGCAGGGAAGCCAGCATTGGTAGGGAGTGGAGCCCTTGGGCTTTGGTAGGGTTTAGTCCTAATGACAAGGGCTTACTTACATGACATAGCACTTTATAGTTTTCCAAGAGCAGTCAAATGTTTTCTCTCAGCGCTCATAAAAGCGTTGTGAGATGAACAGGGCTTACCGTGATCCCTACCTTACAGACGAGCCTGAGCTCACAGAGCTGGAGTGTGGTGGGGCAGGACTGGAGGGTGGGTCTTCCATCTCTCCCCTTTCCAGGCAGGAGGCAAAAACTGCAGCAGCACAGCCTGCTAGAATGGACATGGGCACTGGGGGGGCCCCAGACAGAGGCTCCCATGGGGCCCCACCCTAATCAACTCACCCTGTGCTGAAAAAAGTCATAGAGTGAAAATGCACTTAATACACTTGGTCTCCACACTTCACAGCTTAGTGACTCTGTCCACCAAAGAGTGACCGTGCCTCCCCCTCATGACTGCTGGGCTGACTGGGAGCCGTGGTCACTCCGGGTGCCCAGCGTTGAGAGAGGCTCAGAACTTACTACTTACCTGTGAAAAGCCAGAATTCAAAGTACAGGATCCACTTAATGCTCATGCTTTTGCACGACGGTGAGGTTGAAAAGCTGGTAAGTCAAACCGTCACAAGTCAGAGACGTCTGTGTTAGTGAGGGGTAAACACTATAGGCTAGGCCAGGAGCTCAAACTGCCTGCTGACAGCAAACCCACAAAAGTGAGGGAAAGCAGCTTAGTGATGTAGAATCCAGATCTGGGTGCCAGACTCTAGGGTCCCAGTCTCAAACCCAACATTACGAGGTGGACAGTTGTCCACCAGCTTACAGCTCTCTCCTATGCAGGTGGCAATCACCTTCAGCATTATAACTTCATCTGTTGTCTTTAAAAAGGGCTCCCTGGGGCTGGGGATTTAGCTCAGCGGCAAAGTGTCTGCCTGGTAAGTGCAAGGTCATGAGTTTGATTCCTGGTACCAGAAGAAAAACAAAACAAACAAACCAAAAAATAAATAAATAAAAAGGGCTCCCTAAGCTGTAGAAACTGGAAGACCTGGGGAAATCTAGATCTTTCTCTGCACTCTATAAATGCTTCGGATCTCATTCTGTGCCGATCTTGTAACGTATGAGGTGGATCTTGTCATTCATAGTACAAAGTGCCGCAGTGCACAAGGCAGAAGCTAAGCTGCTTTCAGGCGCTGTCTGGATCCAGCTGGATCTGTGGGGCAGTGCCAGGGGACTGTACTGAATCACACCTCCAAATTCCAAACCTGTTAGCAGGCAAGGACAGTGAGAAGCGACCCAGTCAGCCTCTGTACCTGCAGGCTCCAGGTCCAAGCATTCAACCAACCACAGATTGAAAATATCTGAGGAAAAAGTGTATTTTGAACATGAAAAGGTTTTTCTTGCCACCATTCCCTAACCAAATGACACAATAACACAACTAATTGCAACTCATTTACACAGACAGATGATTCCAGGCATGCAGGTGATGAGCATAATTTCCACGCAAATGTTACACCATTTTACTGAGGGGACTTGAGGGCCTGCAATCTTTGGCACCCAAAGACCAAATGTCCCAGGGATTCTGAAGAGCAACAGCTCTAGCAAAACTGAGCAGATTTTGGGGTCTCTAAGAGCTCAATTTGTCAGAGCTCAAATGCCTTGAAAGAGCACAAAATTCTGAACCGTTAGGATCCAAGATTCCCCTGAATTTAAATGCACTCCATCCCTTCAGGCCACTTGAATTTGTCATTCCACCTGTGGGGCAGCAGCCAGAATCCCATTCTTCAAATTATTCCACTCAGCAGAGTCAGCTATCTGGCAATTAGAGCCCCATGTCTGCAGGAGGCATTCCCCACACGTGATGCTAGCTGTTCAGTGCATGGAATTGCTGTGAGGTTGATATCACTGTCAGCTCCTTTCTCCAGGAAACTGCTGCTCAGGGAAGTTAAGTTTGAACAGGTCCCAGGGCAACTGAGTGGTGAAGCTCAGGCGAGAATCCAGGCATCTGCCCTGGAGTCTGCACCCTGCATTCCCACTGCTCGGCCTCTGTACAAAGGGCAGGATCCCAGATGAAGGGAGCGGGAGGTGACGGCCAGCATTCGCGGGACCCAGCCCCCTTGAGACTGAGTAGGAACTGCCAGCAGTGGCCGAACCAGAAGGAGCCATGGGAGAAAGCAAGGGTCCCCCGCTTGGACCCTCAGACAAAGGGTCCTGTCCTTGTGTCCAGGACAAGCCCGCTTTGCACCACACTTTGTGTCCTTATAGCGACAGGGCTGGGCACCGCAGCGCGGTACCCTGGAAAGGCCAAACTGACCCGCCTGGCTCTTGCTGAGGAAGGTGAGCTAAGGCAAGAAGCGGTTGTTTATGTAGATTTCAGCTTTAGGACAACTATGGCCAGGCTGCCAGCCGACACATGGGTGAGGAAGGTCAAAACAATAACAAAACACCCTTCATCTGAGATCATAGCAATTGCTTAATTACACGGTGCATTATGTTGTTGCACTGCCGGGCCCGCACACCCCCTGTTGGGCGCTGAGTCCTCCGCTGTCTCTGGGTGTGGCCGGCAGAAACTTGCGGTTTGCCGAAGGGTTTCCATGTGGAGTCAGGCTCTCTGGCCTGGACAGCGGGCAGCCTGGCAGAGAGAGGCTCAGAAAGCCCAGCCTCAGAAGCCTTGGCCCGCTGGAGCTGGACCTGAGATTCATGTCACAATCAAGAGGGGCCTGCTGCGGTTGGTGACATCTCCTCCGCCCATGCAATGTCTCTTGCTTTGCTTTATAAACACAAACGATCCCTTGTGTGTTGCTTGGTCACTCAACAAGGAAAAAGGAACTGTTTCTATTCTTTATCATCTGCTGTTTATTCAGTGTACAGAGGTAGAGTCAAATATCTGTGGAAGATCTTGTACAGAAACTGGAAATTCTGGCTTCTTAAGTAATCTGTTCATGAAATTTCAATTTAGGATACATAGATGGTTGTCAAGAATATATTTGATAATTATGAGTCATGTTTTGTTTTTCTTCAATGTGTTGCAAAGCTGTATTAGAGCAGTAGTGTTAAGGGAAAATTTTTAATATATCTCCTTTTCTTTTTCTTTCTTTCTTTTTTATTCTACTTCTTTTTTTTTTTTTTTTTTTTTTTTTTTTTTTTTTTTTTTTTTTTTTTTTTTTTTTGCTGAAGTTTGAACCCATAGCCCCATGCATGCTAAACATGTGCTCTATCACTGAGCCACATCCCCAACTGCCTTTCTTATACTACGAAAGAAAATGTGCTAAGGGAGAATAAAATACAATACATTTAAATTTTAGAAAAAGTACCAGTGGAGTTTGGTGGTTTCAGACAAAGTTGTCAGGTAGATCAACAGGGAAGGAAAGTAAAGAAGAAAGGAACATTGCTTCAAATTTTTAAATTATAAAATTGGTCCTGGACTTCTGTCTTGAGTGGTCACCAACAGTACAGAGATAAAACATCCTCTCTTTCTGTTGGAGGACAGAAAACAAAAAGGAGGATGAAAAGAAACACAAAAGTAGAAACATCGTCCAGTGACTATTACTTTTGGGATATACCAAAGCATTGTTATTCTAAAATTCAACCTGATAGTGAAATAAGTGAAGCTTCTGAGCATGCCTAAGTGCTTACGGTCATTTTGAAATTTATAGTGTTAACTTAAGATCCCTAGAGTTTAAGTGACAAGTACATGGTTTACACCCAAGGAGAACTGGGAAACCAGTTTCCTAGACTCGGTGCGAAGGATGACATTCCCCCAATAGAAGTATGACCAGTATGGTTTTTAGAAATAGTGTAGACTTTCCCATCCATGATAGGCAGCTCAACTGGACGTCTCCATGGCCACACACAGAGACACAAATCTATTGTCATTGACGTTTTCATCAGCATCAGCTCAGTGTGCATTTGCCCTGTATTGCAGTCTGTGATGTCTGAGGAGATGTCTTGTGGAATACGTGCTATTCACTTGCTGCACTGCATCTTCCCATGAAGCCCACACATCCAGGTCTGGGAAGAGCTGCCAATCACAGATGCCTGGGAGGAGGGGCTTTTTCCATTTCCAGGCAGGGAGCATGGAACACAGAAAGCACTAACAGTTGAGGCGCCATATGCGACCCCTTCGCGTTGGGGCTTCCTGCTGAGCTGAAATTCAGCTCAGCAGGAAGCTGAGTTGGGGCTTTCTTTGTGCTTCCCCTGGCAGCATCCAGGGAGCTGCTGAAAGCTGTTGTCATCTCAGATTGGCTCCTCTGGGGGCGCAGAGTCTTTGAGACCTGGTTTCGTGGCATTTAGTACTAGGAGGGGGCACTTCACAGGGACGGATGTGAATTTATGTGTTGCTATGGTTCCCTTTCCTCACCGAGGAGGATCTCTTTTAAAGCACTCTTTATCTTACTAGGTGTGGAGGAAATATATTTGACTTCTGTGAAGTGAAGGTAAGTTTCACTTCTGCTACCAATTGCACCTGCTTTCCTAGCGTTTCTGTGTTCATCAAAGAGGACAACCCTGCCACCTGTACACGTTGGCCCTGAGCTGTTTTCGTGGCCTGGGGAAGAGGATATAAAACGCCTTTCATGCTTGCTTATTTCATTCCTAACTCCCATGCAGCTGGCGCTCAAAGGATGAAGCTGGTTGGAGTGAATGCATGGTAGGACTGGGCAGGGCTGGGCAGGGCTGGGCAGGGCTGGGCCTCCCACACATCACTGTTCAACAGCCAAGCCAACACCCACCCAGAGTTGAATCCACCCAGCCTCTCCGACTGGACACAACCCACCAGAAAGCACTGCGGCGTGCACGGAAGCCACCCAGGAGTGCCCCTCATGCAGGTGTGCACACACAGACATGCACATCTACCCCACGTCCCCTTGCTCACCACCTGGACGCTGTCCCCTTCAGGGACCATGTTTCTTCTTTGGTCACCATTGCATTCTAAGTCCCTTGGAGACTGGGACTGCTCACCCTTTCTGAACTTCCACAGTGACTGGACTTGGTACCACTTGTGAGAAGGAAATAGCTCCATGGACAGAGGGGCTGGGCCTGGTGACCACCAGCACTCCTGTTGAAGATGAGAGCAGTCAGCATGCAGGAGAAGCTGGATTCAGATGTGGACAGGAAATTGTGGACACCACAGAGTGGGCACTACGCCCCTTTGCATGAAAGATAAGCAGTGCTTTCTTGAAGAAAAAAAGCACAAGAGAAAAGAAGCACTAGACATACAAACAGACAACAACAGAAGTGACTTCCTCAAATGTCTTGACAGCCCTTTGCCTTATGTTCTCTGCAGACAGAAGCTGAACCACAGGCTTCCCACCACAGGCAAAAGCTTCTTCCCAGTCTGGTTGTTCTCCTGGTCTAACGCAATTGATTTCAAAACACAGAAAAATATTTAAAAGGCCAAGCTTTAGGGAAAACAGCAAGAGTATGGTGCACTTCTTAACACAGCAGTCAGAGAGCAATTTCTTATCCCCTTTTCTTGTTATCTGAGAAATGAAGAGGAGACCAGCACTTTGTAGACATCCTGACGTGTGGCGATAAAGGTTAGCAAGTGGAAAAGTGAGATCCAGAGAACTGAGATGTCCTCTTACGGTCACTTAACTAGTGTTGGCAAAGCTGGGACTCAGTCCTTGGTTTCCTGGCTCCTTGTCATGGACTCACAGGACCCTGGGGTCCTGCAGAACGGTTATTGCTCAGGCCAGTTGGCCTCTGTTGTCTTACACACACCTGGGGGACTTGGCTTGCTGTATCTGAGGTGCTAGGTGAGGAGACTGCTTTTCTTCCCAGGCAGCCCACTTCACCTCTGGGCAGCTCTGGCAGCCACAGGGTTTTGTGGTCTCCATCCAGTCGTGCCTTGGTGTGCAGCCTCTAGCACAAGCTGTCCCTGCCTCTGCACAGCACGGCTTCAGAGCCAGTGGTGACTGAGTTCCAGCCCATTTATGTCCTCTTGAGATGTCATCAAGCACTTTTTCAACCTGGTTCCATGCTTGGATACATTATATTCTTGTCTTAAATGCACAGCCCAAAACCAAAGGCCAGTGCAGGGCTCTTCTTATCATTGGAAACCTTCCAAGACCCCAGTGGATGCGGAAACCATGATGATAGCGAGCCCACAGGTGTCATCTTTCCCCTCTCCGTGCACACCTGGGGGACAGTATAAGGTAGAAGCAGTAAAAGATTACAGCAATAACTAAGAAGGAAAGAGGAGAACTACAATAGACTCTAATAAAATTTATGGAATGCATGACTCTCTCAAAATATGAAATTCTCTATTTACTATTTTCACATTTCAATTGACCTTGGGTGAGTGAAACCACAGAAAACAAACCACAAAAAAGGAGCACTATTGTACCCTAGAAGCCCTTAGCCAGGCATCAAGAAAAGGAGGTAGCTTAGCGCTATAGGAAAATCCCCCATAACTGAAGAAGAACAAACACATGAGGGCTGTGGCCTCCTCTGCTCACTGTGCTTTTTCTAGAACCAATATTGTTTTGGTCTGGTTTGTTTGGCTTTCGTTTTGCTGCTGCTAAGCCACACTGCACTTCTGGGTACTAATGAAATTAATTATTTGAAAACAGATGAAGTAACTGTATATTTAAGCTTCTAGAATGCAATACATGAAGATTATAAGTGATAATATTATGTCACATACAAGAAATTTGCCAAGAGAGTAGGTTTTCTATATTCTTGATGCACAAAAAAGAAAGTTTGTTATATTAAATGATGGCTAGCTTCATTTACTTGACTGTAGTAATCACTTCCTAAGATTTATATTAAAATATCATGTTATACACTTTTAAAACACATAATGAGAAAGGACTGGGGGTGTTTCATTGGTAGAACACTTGCTTAGCATGAGTGAGGGCCTGGATGCAATTCCCAGAAAGCATAACCTTTATTTTATTTTATTTATAGAAAGTCTGGTGTGTCACTCAGTGGTAGAGCATATGCTTAGCATGCCTGAGGCCCTGAGTTCCATCCAGCACACACACACACACACACACACACACACACACACACACAAAATTTAAATTAAATGAAAGTAAAATACCATTCCAACTTATCCTCTGACTTGTGCAGTGAGATCCTTCTGTGTCTTGAACTGACTGTTCTTCTGATGTGTGATCTATAACTGAGCAGGAAGAGCTAAGTCATGACTCTCAGCACAAGGACCCTCTGCAGGCAGCTGCTGCTCATCGCTGAGAGCTGCCTGTGTCACTGTACCCACTGGACCTGCTATGGGCCACCTCCTCGCAGACCTCTGGCTGCGCACCATCATTTCGTGCACAAGGATATCAGCCTGAGAGGCCAAGCCAATCGCTTCGCAGTGTGCACCACAGCTGCAGGTTTCCTTGACCTACCAGTCCCGCGGCCCGGTCCAAAGGAACAGTGAATTTGCTTTCATGTGAGCTGTGCCTATGAACCTAGACTTGAGCATGTGTCACTACTACCCTGCGACTCTGGCAAATATTAATGGAGGCCCTGCCCTTTGCGTCAACACGGCCACGTCAGTCTGATGCGCACAGGGCTGATTCAAGGGAGGGAATTCTTCATAAATGCACAAGAAACCACGGAGGACTCGGGCACTGGCAGCCGCAGGGCTCACCTAGCATACATCCTAGGAGGACACCAGCCCCTTCCTCCACGGCCCGTGTGGACAGCAGACAGGAAGGGCGCACTCCAGGGCTGCCACCATTTCCTACTAAACTGTCCCAGCAGCCCCTGCAAGGGCAAGTCCTCAGGCCTGCCCAGCTTCTGAGTCCCTCACCTGTTCCATGAACCAGGGCTCTGGTAGCCTGGAAAGCCTGTCCCTCCTCTCCTCCCCACTCCACCAGCGCTGCCAGGAAAATTCATTCTCCATTCTCCAGGTCGGCTTGATGGACGGATGTTGCAAAGGACCCCACCACAGTGAGAGAATTCCAATCTGTTCATCCCATTTCCAGTTTAACCCAAGGAAACCATCTACGGAGCCTGCCGTCCTGCCACAGACCAGCTAGTGGACCACTTGTCAGCTTCACTTTCAGAGAAAAGTGCTGCTCCCCTTGGAGGTGCGAACCAACCCTCTGTGTTTGCAGAGCCACAAATCTTCCTGATTGGAACACTGCTTAAAATGATTACAAATAGCCCCACAATCTCTGTTCTCAGCACACAGGGGCTCTTTTCACATTTCTTCAATGGTTTATTGCATAAATATTATGTTTGCTGTCATTCTTCAGTGTGTAGGTGGGATCATCGCCAGGAGCCAGAGACAGTGAGAAATGAGCCTCCAGGTGTTGCTGCCCTGAAAAGATTCCTTTAACAACCAGTTATTAGGACTGAGGTCACTGTCAGCGGCAGCTATTAGGGAGGGTTCTGCTGTAGGGAATCCTGAAAGAAATCCCACCCCGTTTGGCAGCTCTGGGACATGTGTGAACACAGCTGCTATTAAGGAGACAGAACCGAAGGCCCGTGTGTTGAACGCAGCTGAATCAAGCGCAGTCAGCTCTTGCTCTGCTCCAGTGAGTAACACCTGATGCTTGGAATGCGACAGCCCTACACAAAGTGTGTACTTTCCAAAGCAGGAAGACGTATATCACTTAGTCTGTCCTAACAGCACAGTGCGAGCCCAGACATGACGCTTCCCGACTGCTTTGAGACGCAGACTCTGAGAATCCCAAGGACTCAGTCCAGATTTCTGGATCAGCAGAAGGGTCAGGACTGGAATTCAGGTTGTTTCCAGCAAAGACATCGACTTTTCAATGAACAGGATAGGGAAGGAAGATGGAAAAAGTGTGCATTGGACCAACATGCACTACTAGGACGTGAACCCTCACTCTCCTCACTGCTAACGGCGGCCTGAGGCTGCCACTCAAGTGCTCTGGGTTCCAGTCTCCTTTGCTGCAGAATGAAAGCACAAAGACTGGCACACACAGGCTCTGCACCCACGGAAATCTGCTGAAGAGCAAGTGCAACTAAATAAAGGAGAATTGTGAGGGGTGCTGCTGGAGGGGAAAATAAAAGCTTTTTTGGCTTTGTGAAAGCCAACGTTTCCAAAACTTGCGTTACCCTGCCCACCTTTCTCTGAACACCTGTCAGCTGCCCTGACACACTGTGCTAGAGGAGCGGGTGCATCTCCTGCCCCGCTGGGTGTGGAGTCTGTGGCCGAGAAGACCTCGTGGGGTAGAGCCCAGTGGGGCCTCCAACCCAGCCACTGCTGTTTTACACAGCGCTCAGAGTGAGTTTCCCGGTGAAGGTGAAGCACGCTGCCCTTTCTCCTGGCCACCTAACTTTGAATACATACACACTGCTTTCACTCTCAGTCTATGAGGGAGAAAATAATAATAATCAGGAAGGCCAGTACAGTGCAAGTCTGCAATGTATTTCTGTAGCAGATAAGAATTTTCTCTTACGGATACTGTGTCGGTTGGCTATAACCGTTAAAAAAAAAGTACCTGAGATAATCAACTTTTCAAAGGAACGGTTTCCCATGGCTCAAATTTTGAGGGTTTCAGGCCTCAGTGGGGTGGCCCCATGGCCAGGGGCTCAGGGGGCCACATCATGACGACAACATACAGAGGAGGAAGTGAGTCGGTTCATGATAGAAAGAGAAGAATCTGGCGCAATGCGTCCCTGGTGACCCGGGACCTCCTGCCCCTCTTCTTAATTCACCACCATCCAGGCCACCAAGCTGAGGATCCGGCCTTTGCCACACGGGCTCGGGGCATCTCAGAGCCTCCCTGCACAGCAGGTGTTAAGGTTTGGAGTGAACCCAGCTCCCGTTCAGCAGCCTAAATTTAAAAACATTTAAGTTTCTCCCTAGGAGGAAGTATAAGAAAGAGGATCGCACTTCTATCATCACGAAGAAATTGCTGATCATGTTGTTGCATCTGCACAAACATCTTTGTGAATGTTACCCCCGTAGAGGGAAATGAGCCCTGTGGTGCAGTGGAGCAGCAGGAGCAGGGCAGGGGCCACAGGAATCGTGACCTTGAGCTATCCTCACCTCCCCATAGAACACAGCAGGGCAGGGCAGCAGCCTGGCAGCTCACAGCTGAGGGAAAAAGAGCATCCTTGCATGGTAGGCAGCCGGCCCAACTTTACCAGCAGATACTTACAGTGCTTACCATCCTGTGGTGGCGTGGACTTAACGTCATCTACAGGTGCTGACCCTGAAGGCAGCGCTGTCCAAACACAGCCAAGGCTCAGAACAGGAAGCAAGAATCTCGCTGCTAGCTGCACCCAAGCACCGCAGCCCAAGAGCTGCACTAAGCTATTGAGGGAAAACATGGAATAAAAACATCCCTAAACCTTCATCGTGGCTATAAACAAAACACAGTCTGTCCATGAGTGGGACACTCTTCAGCCCTTAAAAAGAAGAAAATGCTGACCATGCCACGACTTGGGTAAACCTTGAGAACATGGTGCTAAATGACAGAAGCCAAACAATTGTACCAACACTGCACATTCACCTCTCACACGGTGTCCAAAGGAGAGACATCCACAGAGAGAGAAAGTGGGAGGTGGAGATCAGGGGTTGAGGAGGGGATAGTATAGGGGGTTCCGAGTTGGAAAGGTTCTGGAGATGGACGTTGGTGACAGCTGCATACCACATGAAGGTGCTTATGCCACTGAACCATGCACTGGAAATGATTACACGGTGTTTTACAGTGTGAGTATTTCGCTACAAATTTTAGCACCAGCTACCTTTTAATTCTCCCCAGAAGTCACAGACACTCTTATACACTGTCCCTTGGAAACACAAAGCACACGTCTTTCTCATCCTGGCCTCCTAACCAGGAACAACAGTGACACAAGCTGCCACTCCTTGCCCAACCTGGAGAGGCTGGAGCCCTGGGAGGAGTTAGATTGTTCCTGAAGCAGTGGTTTTGGTTGAGCCTGGAATTAGCTCTTGCAAAGGGCTGAGGGCCATGCCTTGGCATTTGCTCATGGAAAGCTCCATTTCTCGGCACAACTTCTGCCTCTCTCCCGGCGCACTTAGTGCGGTCTCCGGCGGTGAAGGCATCGCATTTTGGCAGAGGTTTTCCATGACTCGTAAGCTTTCACAATCCTTGCTCTGCAAAATGTTTTCATGAAACACCTCTGGCCATAAGTGCAACACAAACAAGTCGCCCCGTGAGTCATAAGACTTGAACACACGCTAAGTCCATGTAATGATCTTTATGTAATTTGCTCCTTAGTCATTGTCTAGCCCATTAGGTAAATATGCAGTGTGCACCTCTTCTAAAATAAGGGCCTCTATAAAAACTCCCGTTGTAAATAGACTGAGCAATACAACATTCCACAACAACTTTGACTAAAAGGAGATTTTTAAAGATAAAAGATTTGTTTTGAAGTCATTCAGAATGAAATATCAAACAGGATTTCCCCAAGTCTACTCTGGGCAGTGAATGCTTTTTATTAATTGCATAGAGAAAAAAAATCCCCAGGACCTAGAGGCAAATGCTCAAGTCTTTCAATGCAGGTCAACTTTGAGAGGAACAGAAAGACAATCAGCCCTACTAACAAGGTAGAACACAGAGGTCAAACATTTGGCTTCCTTTTGTGATCCTGACCTTGGCCATGCCCACAGAAGAAGGTGGCCAAACCCAGCACTGCCCTGCGGGGAAAGAGGCTACCAAGAAAGACAGCTCATCTGGTCTCAGCACATGCAATAAAAAAACTGAGCTGTTCTTTGCTCACAAGGTGTAGGGACAAAGGTTAATCATGCTTCTATACCTAAGGCAGAACTACTGGGGTTTTTCCTTATACAAATAGTCCATGACTTATGACGGCTCCACTTAGGATCTTTTTTATTTATGATGGTGTGAAAGAATATCCGTACAGCCACTGTTTTTCAGTTTTAGTACAGTATTCAGTAAATTACATGATATAGTCAACATTTTATTACAAAGCTGACGTTGGGTTAGGTGATTTTGCCCAACTGTAGTGAAGGTAAGTGTTCCAAGAATAGTAAAGGGAGGATGGGTTAAACTAGGAAGTTTAGTGAGCTAGGTATAGTGAATGCATTTTACAATTACAATATTTCAAAATATTATGGTTTTACTGAGCATAACATCCGAATGTAAGGTGGAGAGAAGTGAATCTCACTAGGTGAAATTCCACTGGCAGTTCCAAGAAAAGCACCTTTACACACACTCACACACATGCATTCACACGGACTCACATGTAACACTCACATGCACATCCACTCTCACATGTTCATACACTTAATGGTATACTAAAGTACATGCATAGATTCTCACACCTGTGAATACCTACTTTCACACATGCACTCACACTTACACATAAGCACACATACATCACACACATGCACCTTCTCTCGCAGCTGTTCTGTTCAGCATTGGTAAGCACAAGACATCAGCACCCCCCCACCCCTGCAGCCTGGATGGACACTACTGCCACCTATGACACGGCACTGTCCCCCCAAGTCCAGGATTGACACTTCAATCCTCCAGCCAGCACCTGATATTAACCTTGTGTATGCTTCCTGTCCTGTCCATCTTCACTCGTGAATCCGAGAGAAAAGGTTAAGTGTAAGTTGATGTCACATTGGTTGGGCATAGTTCACTTTTGCACATCTGTCTTGAGGAAAAGAGATACATTAATGCAAAGATGGCTCATGTAAGGCTTCTTACTGTCAATCCAAGTCTTCTGCCAGCCTGTTATTATTACCCAAAAGAGCACACGAGCAAGGAAGGACCCTCCAGTGGCTCTGATGTGGGGCACGGACCTGGCAGGGCCCAGTGCAGACTCGGTGACGCCCTCCTAGAATAGACTACTTCCTGCAACTGTGCAGAAACAAGACGGGGTGCCCTCGATACCCCAGGGTTCTGGCAGCTTTCTCCACATCTCTTCTTCCTGCAAGAAGAAAGAAAACCATATGGTTCAATTCAGCAAGCGAGCTGGATGGAATTAACCAATTAAAGTTAATTTTACTAGATCAAGTTCAAAATATTTGATAGCTTTCCCCCTTCTTTTTCACTCTGTGTATATGTCCAGGGGCACAAGGGACTAGCACATAAGTGTTTTTCAAGAAAAAGGGAGGGAGGACAGGAATTTTCTAGTTGAGTCAGTTTCATAGAAAATAAAAAGGAAGACAGGTATAGCTGTGAGTCTCTGAGTCTCCGCCATGACTTCCTTCAGCCCAGTAAGTGGCGGTTTTGACAGTTAATGGTCAACAGGAGAAAGAGCCTAAAGAGGCCAAAAACTGACAGAGGAAACCAGAACTTTCTAAAGAACGCTTCAAGTAGCATTGATGACAAGTTTCTTTGCCACATATCACAGAGAGGGATACAGCCCAAAGGTATCTGTGGGGAAGGGCCATGGCTAGGATATCTGGCTCTTCCTACCAGCTCTTTGTTCTGAATAGAAAAAGTGGAGCCAAGAGGAACAATGACTTCCAGCCATGTCTGCAGACTTAAGAGGACAGAGTCAGGGGAAAATTGCATGACCACAGGAAAAGGATGGACCTTGCTGGGTTGCAGTCAGCCCCTGAATCCTTCCTTTCTCCCTTAGAGAACAGCCCACAATCACCCCCTCTCCAGCACCCCATCTCCAGTGGGTGCCCCTGCCTTTGAGTAAACAGACCATATTGCAATGGGCATAATACACAGGAGCAGAGGTGTGGATTATGCGTCATGTGAAGTGCACTACTTAAAAATCAAGCAGAGGAAGGCTCAGTAAAACACAGCAGGGTTTCAGCTTTCACAGCACACACCTCAACACACACCTCAGAGTACACACCTCAGGCTGGGCCCCAGCCCCCCTCCCACCTCTTTCTGGGGAAATCTAGTTTCCTGTCACCCTTCTAGACTGGGCTCACTCAGGAGTGACTTCCTCAGTGAACCTCCCCCGGAATACTCTCCTTGTCTGGGCTCCCCTAGAACCCCACGTTTGTAGAGCACCCCATTGTTACTGATGGTTCATTAGCTTGCTTCATGGGAACTGGAATTCTTTGAAAGAGAAAATGTCTTTCATCTCTGCATCTGCAACTCAGTGCCTGATTCAGTAACTGTTGGGTGAACGATGCTGATCACAGACCCACAGCAGTCTGACAAGGGTCTTCATGGAGCATCTGTCTTCAGCTCTCAAACTGAAAGGCACTACAGCAGATGAAGAATGAGTAGCCATTCTTGTCCCTCCCTGACTAGCTTCCACTTTTGTTGGGAAAGCAATACATGGGATACTATATCCGGCAAGAATGACACAGTTGGGTGGCACACTGTACACTATAAGTGAATTTCCAATGTGACCCAGCAGACACGGCTGGGAGAGCTATTTGGGAAACTGCAAGAAGGTGGACAAGTGTCCTGAGCATTTGGGAGTTTGAAAGGGAGACATTTGGAAGAAAGGAGGGTGATGAGAAAAAGAAATAACAGAACTGAAAGGCAGGGGCCACAGAGTTGTGTATTAGTCCGTTTCATGTTGCCATAACAGAATCCCTGACACTGGTCATGCACAAATAAAAGAGGTTTCTATTTGTTCTTGATTCCAGTGAGTGGAAGCTCCAAGCAGTATAGTACTGGAATGCTATCGGGGCATCTTGTCTGCATCACTACAAGCAGACAAGCAGAAGGGGAAATAGCCACAGGAATGGGTGACCTTGCTTGATGACAATCTACTCTCACGAGACCAGCAGTCATCCCTTTCCAGAGCGGGGCACCCCGACCTAATTACACCCCACAGGCTTCACCTCATAGCCTCCACACCAGCAGCCTGGAGACCAATTTTCCAGAGCACGAACTTTCAGGGACTCCTCCATATCCAATCCATGGCGAGTTGTGAGCCTCAACTCTGAGCTTTCGGTCTTGCTGTGGAACACCTGCTGCAGCTCTGTCATGACTGCATGAGCTTTGGTAAGTTCCTCTGATGCTCTCTGCCTCTGACTTCTCTATAAAATGGGAAAATCAGAGGAACAACTGACCCACAATTGTGTGAGGATTAAGTAGACAACACATGTGAAGCCCTAGCAGGGGGCTGTGCACAAACCTGTCTTCCAGATTAGCCATGGCGCACACCACGTGGAGACCAGCCCAGCCTGTGCATAGGACAGGGATGGAGAGCTTCCTTGAGCAACATTGAGAAGTATGGTCGGCCTGATTGCAGAATGCTGGAAAACCAGAAATTAACTCAAATATGAAGTGTACAGAAGCAGGGAGCCTCAAGAGGGGTTCTGTTGGCCACACTGAGGAGCTGGAGCCCCTCGCCCATTCAGACCCTCTTTAGGTGACCCCCGGACAGCAGCAACACCGCCAGGGGGAACACAGTCCTCCCAGCTCCCAGCATGGCTCACAGGGTACCCACAAATTAAATGTTTTCCACCCTCACTAACCCTTCTGTAGTGCGGTGATTACGGGGTGGGGTTTTGTTTTGTTCCTCCTAACAAAGAGTGCCTAAAATAGGCTCAAGTACAGTAATTTCTCACCTCACTTGGCCTGGCTCCGTAAATTTAGTTCAGATACAAAACTACACTCCTCAGTGCCCTCAGCTTCAGGATACAGAAGATCCTGGGCCTCCCAGGGTGGTGGAAAAGTTAGCATCTGTCAGACCTGCCCAACACGTGGACCGCACAGCCCTGGTGTTTCATCCAAACACAAAAAACGGGGCCTCTCCATATCTTACTATTCCTGAGGTCCACTTTCTGGATTTTTTTCTTTCCTCTCTTTGCTAGCTTGATTCTCCCTGACAGAAAAGAATGGTTTTCCTTCTCGGTACCCTTGTGTGTGCAGTTATTTCCTTCCCTTCTGCCCTCCAGAACTCTTCTGTTATGAATTTCCATATTTCCTTCCCACCGTGGAAGCTAGGACACTGTATGTTCCTCGCTCCCACAAGGTTTTGAGTTCAGTCAGCACAAGAGGTGCTCACCAGAGTCCGTTGTTACTGTGACTTTAAAGAATCTGCAAACTAGTTGTGAAACAACTCTGTGTAGAAATATTTACCTCACAGAAATTGGCATATGCTATAAACCATGGTTTGATGTATTATTTGACAACTGTCTACACTGCGGAAACACTAAAAAGTTAATGGGTTAGACTGTTAAACTATTAACAAATTGGCAGATTAAGCTTTAAAATGTGTCTTATCTGTAGACATGACATTGTGAAAAACACAAAATAATTGAGGAAATACTTTTCTGGAATTTGAAAAAGACTGTTTGATTCAGCAGAGGAGTTGCTCACGTCCTGTCTTCATTTTTCCACTTTCGTCTCACTTGCAAGGTAAACAAAAGTGCCAAGCAGCATTCACAGTGGAACAGTCGGCCGTCACTGAGCCATTGACAGGCAGAGCACTGCCTCTGCATCCTCGTCCTCAACACGCGCTTCCTCGGGGTGGGTGTCTTTGGTCATTTCACATCCATGCATGCTGAGATACCTCCCCTGCCTCCTGGTTGATCCATCCTTCAGCATCATATCAGCATACTGAAGACTTCCCTGCACACCCACATTCACTTGCCCCACTATTCACAATAGCTAAAATACAGAAGCCACTGAGAAGCCTGGGAATGGGTGATGGGACAAAGAAAACACAGTGTATTTACATGCAGTGGAAAATCATCCAGCAGTAAAGTGAATACCCTGTCATGTGCAGCTAGGTGAACTAAGTCAGACACAGAAGGATAAATATTACATGTTCACTCATATCTGCAGATGCTTTTTTCCAAGTCAATCTAAATGTAGAATAGCGAATACTAGAGTCTGGAAAGGCTTGAGGGAAAAGATAAAAGGGGACTCAGAGAGGTGGATAGCCAGTACCGGTACCAACCACTGACAGACAGAAACAACATGCTCCAGGGCTCTACAGCACAGTGTACAGTGAACCATACCTCATAATAACCTATTATGTATTTTATGAAGAACTACAAGAGAGGAGCTTGAAACCTCCACATGCAACATAAAGATAAGGACAAGGAAGTATTCGTTACCTGATTTGGTCAGTACCTGTTGTACACATGTGTTGAAATATCACACCGTATCTCATAAATATGCAAAATCATTATCTGTTCATCAAAACTTTTAGGAATGTGTAAGGAAATGGGACTGTGAACTACCCTGATGCTATCATGACACACTCGTTACATACTCACACAACATGAATGCTGCATGCTTCGTGTAACACGCCAAATTATTAAACTGTACCTGATAAATATGTACAATTGAAATAATGACTGACAAATAATCTCCCTTTCATGGAGCAGACAGGACCCCAGTCCTTTCTTGGCCGTGCCCCTGGCTCACAGCCCCTGGAGTTCGTAAGTTTCCCAATGGTAAGATGCACCTGAAACTGCCAAATAACTAAAATAGCACTGTAAACACACTCCGTGTAAATAAAGGGAAGGAAGCTAACTTGCCCTCAGGCTGGGCATTATCGAGTATTTGGGACGGACTTTAAGGAATCAACCTGGCTTCATCTTTCCACACTGTTCTGCACATTCAGAAAACTTGCAGCCGGGTACAAATTTGAGGGCGCCTTGCAAACTAATGGCGCCTAAGTCAGCTAATTGGAGGGGCAGGGAGCCAACTACGCTTCCCATTAGGCAGCTGCTGTCGTAACTCCTTTACCAAGAACAATGATCATTTTTAGATAGTGCTAACAGTTTTCCAGGTAGGCACAGGCACTGCGTGGTTACTCTTCCCAGCGAGCTTGCAGGCCGTGCCCATCTCACAGATGCAGAGTCGCACAGAGGGCAAGCCCAGCCGGGCAGAGGCTTTGGCTCACGGCCTCTAACTGCCACCAGATGATGGGGAGAAATTTGTGACCTCAAACTGACAAACAGCACCGCATCGCTGCTGGGCTTAGCGCTGCTGAGAGCCGCACACACACCATGTGTGCTCGAAGCTTTAGCAGAGACCCACAGCCTCTCGCCGTGGGGCCCATCCTCTCCACTTGTCTCCTCCCACTCTTTCCGTCTTCCTCCGCGTGCCCTGGCTCCAGCCGCAACAGTCTGTGCCGCTCCATGTAAGCAACATACTCCAAGACACCACCGTCTTTGCAGGCCCTCTGGTGCGTACCTCCCTTCCTCTGCACTTAGGAAAACCTCCCCGTAACTGAGCTCGGCTGTCTCCACTCCTGAACAGTCTCCCAAGCACCCTCAAGGGACGCTGGTCGCTGCAGTTCTGTACTCACAGACAAAGCTGGCTCACGTGCCATGGCATCTGAGCCTTCCCTTCTGTGCTTCTCTTCACAACGAGACTACAAACTTTCCAGGGCAGTGATACTTCTCACTCTTCTCCCATCTTCCCTGTCTCTGAGAGCCAGCTACGTGCTCCCAACAGCCTGCAGGGTGGAAGAGTGAACTCAGCCTGACCCGGGAGGCTATGGGTATTTAATTCTGGCCCCTCTGACTGAGCAGCGGGAGCAGCTGAGGAGGACGCTCCAGGCTCCCTTGGGCTCTGATGAAAACACACGACAGACCCAGAGGGTGGCTCAACCCAGGATGCACCTGCAGGAGGCAGCCTCCTTCCAGGAGAGGCAGGAGGAGCCCCCACCCCATCTGGGCAGAGCCAGGAGGGCTGCCCCGAGGAAAGGCCCCCTGTGCAGCCTCTAGTGTCTCCACTTATTGTGGGAAAACATCTGCCCGTGAGACGTGAGGTTCCTGATCAAAGTGGTTTGATATGTTTTCTACGGAATTGGTTTGCATTTGAAATGTCCTCTCCTGACACAAGCATCAGAGCTGACCCAGTGGCCCAGGCTGGCGTGGATGTCTCTCCACCACCCTCACCACAACGTCACACTGGCCTCAGACGCCAAAGCCGGTCACCTCCTGGAGCCCTTCTGCATCACCTTCTCCGCTCTGCCCACTGCTCACCCGTGTCACAGTCACTTCCAAGTGGACTCCCTGTCACCATAAGAACTCCCCACATTTAATTCCAGGGCCTCAGCTGCCTCCTCCTTTCCACCAAGGTAAATCCAAAGCCTAGACCCGGCATTCGAGTTTGTGACCACCTCATCTATCTCTGCCACGCATCCCCCATGTGCCCTGTCTTACTTTTCTTGTTGCTGGGACAAAATACCCAACACCCAAAGTTAAAGGAGGAAAGGTTTATGTAGCTCACAGTTTGCAGAGGTTTCAGTCCATAATCAGCTGGCTCCAGGGTAGGGTGGCTTTGCAAAAGAGAACAGTTCATGGAGGAGGAAGACAGCAAAATCAACAACAGAGAACCAGTTCATGGTGGCGAGTAGGTAGCAAAGCAACAAGGGATATTAACAGAGTCTTTCTGTCCCTTTTATTCACTATCTAGACTACAAGGATTAGGGTGGTGCCAAACCAATCAGTGAACTGATTTAGTAATCACCCACCCTTAATCCCAGCATCACACATGCTAGATGCAGCCACCTCTGAAGAAGCTCCACCTATGACTACATGAGGCTCTAGGGGGGCGTGTAGACACAAGCCATAGTATAACCCAGGATCAGCCTCTTCCACGGAGCAGCAGAAGAGTGTACATTCACTCAGTCAGATGTGTGCCTTCCTGCCCCCACACCAGGGACAGTGCATTGAGTGACAGTGGTGAGAGTGGGACATGCCCCCATGGGGTCTTCAGGAGACTCCAGCTATCTCTAAGGCTTAAGAATCTATCTGTAATGGGATACTGCTAGGCTATAAAGAAAGACAAATTTAGACATTTGTAGGAAACTGGATGTTCCTGGAAAATATAATGTTGAGTGAAATAAATCAGATGTACAAACTTGACTATAGTATGGTATCTCTCATCTGAGTAAGGCAAAGTACAAACAAAGTGTAACGGTTGATACATTCTGTCAACTTGAGAAGTTGTCCTTACTTTGCAAATATCCAGGGTCCTTACTTTGTAAATATCCTGAGCCTGTGCAAGAGGACAGTAAGGAGATGGTGTGGGCGGTAGTATGTTTACTGCATACAATATAAGGGAGGAAAAGAGGCTTGCTCTCCCCCCACCCTTTTTACTCTTGTTGCTTTGGCTGTTTTTTGCCACCTTGAAGTGTTGCCCCTGTGCCCTGTCACCCTGCCTTGGAACCAGCTGATTATGGACTGAAACCTCCACAAACTGTGAGCTAAATAAACATTTCCTTCCTGAATTTTGGGTGTTGGGTATTTTGTCTCAGCAATGAGATAAAAGTAACCACGACACTAAAAGAAATAAAGGAAGCATCTAATGAGACAGGGGACAGATCTCCTGCAGATGGGCGGGCAACCAGGGGACCGAGGGGGAGGGGGAGGGGTGGGGCACAGGTAGAGTGAAGATGTGCCTTGTACATGGTCCTAATAACCGCAATGAACATGGACATCATATGCCGTAACATGAATGGAGATTAACAATATCAACAGGAGTGAAAAGGGGGAAAGGAGAACTAGAGGAGGAGGGAAAGGAGGGAAGAGGATGAAAGGATAGAAACAAGCTGTGCTATGTACATGTACCAACTCCCTGAGCTGACTGTGAAACACATGTACTGCACACATGTACCAATAGAGGAAAAAAGAACTGTTCAGTGAGCAGACTCTTAAGAATATGCTTCATTGAAAGATACATGTGTTAAAAGAATTGTTTTCAACCCTCGCATGGCATTGGTGGACATGAAAGGTGCTGCTGCCATGAGAAACCGTGTGGTGGTTTTTGAATTATCATCTGATGCACCAGTTGCTCACTGGATATGTTCCCACAAGAAGGGAAAGCTTGGCGTCCAAGAGATGTGTGCACACCCATGTTCATGGCAGCAGTGTTCACAACAAAAAATAGGTAGATGCAACCCAAATGTCCACCAGCTGAGGAGTGGATTAGCACAACATAGCTTACAGATGCAGTGGAATGTTATTCAGCTTTAAAAAGGAGGGAAGTTTTGACCCATGCTACAGCATGGAGGAACCTTGAGGAAGCTACATGAAATAAACCAGTCACCAAAGGACACATACTGTCAGATTGCACTTATGAGAAGTGGTTGCCGGGGTCTGCGGGAGGGAGAAATGTGCAGTTAATATTTATTGGATACTGAGTTTCAGTGTGGGATGATGAAAACATTCCGGAGATGGTCACACACACGATGTGAATGCACCAAGTGCCAATGAAAATGCACTTAAAATCGATTAAACAGTCAGGCATGGTGGCACCACCAGCAATCCCAGCACTCTGAGGCTGAGGCGGGAGGATCGCCACAACTTTGAGACCAGCCTGGGCTACACAGTGAATCCAAGGCCAACTTGAACTACATGAAAGACCCTGTCTCAAAAACTGATTCAACAATACATTTTATGTTGCGTGTATATTACCACAATTTAAACAGATGTTTAAGTGATAGAATCAGAAGTATTTGGGTCCACAGATTTTGGTGTGATCATTAATGCCCATTTCCCAGTCACACTTAAATTCTGGAAGGGTAAAGCAGGGTGGTCGCATGCCATGTCGTGTGGCCGACTCTCATGCCATGTCTAGTCGCCCACTGCTGGGTGGCATTACCACTCCCTGTGCCCTCCTCCAGAGAGTGGTGGCACAGGATCGACTAACGTATGGGAAGGGCTCATTGGAAAAAGAGAGTGAGCACACACTGCCCCGTGGGCTGGAAAGTCAAGTAAGGTTTGCCCAAGACACAGTCACCGCATGGAAAGAAGTAGGCAGCACTTTTAGAGCCAGGGAAGAGTCTGAACAATGATGTTGGCCATTAATGGGAAAGGAGAATGTCAGAGGGCCTGAGGAAAAAGAAGTCTTCATAAGTCCCCTCAACGCTGCGATGCGGTGGAAATAATAGGGGACAGGTTTGAGAGGAGCCCTGTGATCCAGCGTTTTCTTTAAGATTTCAAAGACAGAACAATCCTGGGTCAAGACAAGGGCTTGAACTGGCCCCAGGAAATGATAGCTTATGTGAAGCACAGGTGAAAAAAATCACTACTGAGTAGAAGGTGAAGCAAGGGACAAGCCAGAGGCTTGGGCGGGCCCCACAGGGACACTGAAGGGGCTCGAGGTGACTCGTGGGAGGGCAGAAGACTTTGAGTCAGTGGTGAAAATGATCAAAGAAGGTGAGGGAAGACATTATTTTCAATCACTACATTACAAGGAAAGATGGGATGCACTCAACACAGTTGTGTCTACGCCCAAGTTGTGCAGTGTGGTAGCCACAAATTTTAATCTGAACTAGCTATCCCTAAATGAAATTAAGAAGGTTCATCCTTTCAAGTGCCAAAGAACCACCTATGCCTGTAACTACCATATTAGACAGCCCCATTCTAGAACGTTCTGTGAGTACAGAAGATGCTATTGGAAAGCGCCACTCTAGATACACTTGGAGAAGAGCAAGAAGCTATTCCAGGCTTTTATTCAGTGGGTCCTCCTCAGACCTGCTGTTGCTTAAGGCAGACTTATAATAATGATCAGAACAAGATTCCCTGGGCTTCCCTTCACAGGAGGATGAACTCAGCAGGCCAGGGACAAACAGGATTCTCCTTTAAGTTCCACTACCTAGAAGGATTCACAGGAAGCATGAGGGCCCTAGATTAACCCACTCTGGAACAAAGTGGGAGCTTGGTTAGCTCATCCAACCACTGACCTCTGTAGCTTAGAGTGGGTATCTTAGTCACTTTCCTCATCACTGGGACAAAATACCCAACATCCATAACTTAATGGAGAGGTTCACTTTAGCTCATGTTCCAGAAGTTTCAGTCCTTGCATGGTCAGCTGGCTCTAGGGCAGAGGCAGCGTGGTGGAAGACCTGGGTGGAGGAGAGCTGCTCACTCCATGGCAGAGGAACAGGAAGCAGAGGGGGAAGGGAAGAGCCAGGAAGGGAGGTAAAACCTTCCTAGTCATGCCCCCAGGGACCTGGGCCTTCTGGCCAGTGTCCCCATCCCCAGTCAGCCCAGAAACCATCACCACTCTGCACAGTAGTGTCGCTGAGTTAGGATGTGCAGGTGTGTTAACTCAGATTTGATTTATATTTCCACTTACAGGACACAACTCCAGCCATCACAGAAGTATCTGTATGGACATTAAACTAGTGTTCTGGACTATTTTCAAATTGCTTGTAGAAGCATTTTGTTGACATTTCTGTAGCAGTTTTCTCCTGAATGTCACCAGAGCCCTCAGTAAGAAGCCTCTGCACGCCCTCCGTCTGTGCTCCTGGGCCTCCTCCCTAGCCTCCAGCCACTTTGGAAGGTGTGGCTCAGGCATTTGCAATCCCATTTATGGATCTAAAGTGTAGTTTGCAAACATGATTGATTCTATCACCAACATTTATCTGCAAGCATTTGTATTTATTCATGCCCAAAAAAGCAATTCAAAAATTGTTTTTCTCTTTGCTTGTAGAAATTATTTTAAGAATAGCTAGCATTTAAGCAGCAAAATCTCCCTTGTACCACAGTACTGAGTGAGCCAGCAATGAGATGGGAACTCAGAGAATTTTGGAACTTGAAGGAACCCAGAATACCATCAGCTGATGACTCGCCAGGGAGGTCCCAAGGCCTGAGGAGCCCACACAAGGGAGGCAGGTGTAATTAACGCCCGACCTGGGGCCGGCCTCCCACCCCTCCCGTCAGTGAGAGGGACATTACCAAGCTACTGGGGGACTGAGGGCTTGCATATTCCTCCTCACAACTTAATTTTAAAATTGAAATTTAAAGGTTTACAGTGAATCATAAAATACCTTCCTGCTCTCATTCTTTTATTGTAAATAGTAATTACCAGCATTTAGAAAAAAAGAGTCCTCTTTTCTAAATGAGCACATGCATGTGTGCATGTGTGTGTGTGTCCTTTCAAACTGACCAAAGCTCAGGACTGTGGTCCCAGTAGCACTCCTCCCTTCCCTGCTCTAACAGATGACAGAGGTCCCCCCTCCCTACCTGCCCTGCTCTCCGCCAAGCTCTTGCTGTGTATGATCTCAGTCCTTGCCCCAGTCCTCTGAGCTAGCTACTGCTGTTACTTTCATGTTGCAGAGGAAAATATTGAAGTCTGGAGGCAGCGCCAGCATGTTCCAGGCCCCTAGCATGGAAGTGGCAGAGCTTGTACTTGAACTTGCTCTGCCTCATTGGAGCCCAAACTCTGAATCACCACCATCAACTGCCTGAGTCGGTCCCAGCACATCTCTTGCTGGAATGCTGTATTCCTACAATGTCCTGCAATATTAACACAAATTCTTCTGTTCAGAAGACCTCCTTTAAATGCTTCCAAATATAATTCACAAGCTCTGCTCCCCCCCAGTTGGGACCTCTCTTCCTGTTTCCTCCCTCCACCCTGGAGCCCTGCGTCTTGTTTTTGGAATCATTCAAGTAATCAAATTAGATCATCACTGGAACCCAGTGCCTGACTCAGAACCAGCTGCCTTGCCAGCCCACAAGTTAGGGTGATAGTGTGGCCACTGACCAGAGGTTCCTGGCATGCCAGCCCTCCTCTGCTGGCACTGCCTAAGCCTCACAATGACTAGGAGTTTTGCAGAATGCCACCCTTCACAAGGAGGCCTGCTAAGCAAATAAGGCCCCAGTTTATGGCCACCAGGAACTCACCTTCAAGAATTAATTCAGAGAAGCTTCCCCCTCTTTATTCTCTATTCCTCAGGCTCAATCCTAAATATAACCACTGGTGCTCACTAGCTGGTTTTTGACAGAACTGGTTTAGCACAGTCCCCAGAAGCATGAAGGTTATTCATTTAATCATTACATGGCTGTGCTCAGCCGAAGACAGCTATTGCTCTGAACACCTTCACTACCACGGGGAAACAACCCTTCCACAACACATCCACAGCCACACTAAATATAGCTCCTCCCCAGCCGTGGGAGCCCTCTACCCTTCTACCTCCGGGCAACTGAATAACAGGTTGTGCCTTTAAGAATGTTCCCGAATGACACTATATTTCAGGTCATAAAAATACAAAATAAATTACTGTCTAGGAATCTTGAAAAGCAATTTTGAATAGATCAACCCTATAAGACTTTTCATTTATTTATTCACTTGGTAACCTGTTGCTAGGTCAGGCTGTGTGTGTGTGTATACAACCAAACATACATCCTCATACACAAGGTGTTCCAGTTTGTCCTTAAAGGGACAAGCATTTGGTGAGGAGGACAGACAAGTGTCTGACAGCACAGTGTCATGAGCACATAATGTGGGCATAGCAGCTTCCCAGACCTGTGCTATGGGCTGAATGTCTGCAGCCCCCTAATATCTGTATGTTGAAATCCTAACGCTCCAGATTATGGTCTCAGGAGATGGGGCCTTTGGTAGGTGATTAAATCATGAGGATGCAGCCTTCATGACAGGGATTAGTGCCCTTATAAGAGGGATCCCAGTGAGGCCTCCTCTAGTGCCCTTTCTGCCACATGAGAAAGATGGCAATCTGCCACACTGGTACCCTGAAGTCAGGTTTCCAGCCTCCATAGCTGTGAAGAACATACTTCTGCTGTTTATGAGCTATCCCATGTACCATACCTTGCTATAGTAACGAGAACTGAGGCAGGAGGAGATATCTAACTTGTCCTTCTTCCAGCTAAAACAAAGAGGAAAGTTCATTCAAAATTAGTTCAATAAATGAATGAATGAATCCACAGAATGATGTAATCTACTGTGACACTCACAGCAAGAGAGTTTTCCAAAAACATGTCAGAGATAAACACAGCCAGACTCTAGTAAAAATGGTAAGGATAGATTTTAATCATTTATAAACAATTGCAATAGGGAAAAGTCAATGTGACCTGAACTCAAATTGATCTGTAGGGGGGCAACTGAACATTTCAAAGGAAGGACAACACAGGGAGGGGTGTGGGTGCAAGCTCAGTAGAGTTAGAGAAGGGTAAAAATGACAAAAAACAGTCAGAGGGCTTGGTGCATGTGAAACTCAGAAAGCTACTGGCTGGTGCTCATGGAAGTTAAACTCTTACCCTTCCACAGAGGTGGGAGAAAGGGAACTCATCTTCACATGTTGGTTGGAATAACAGTAGATTCTTTTGGAAGTCAGGAGTTTTTCACATGGCACTTTGAGATTGACGGTCCCATACCTGGGCTCCACTGTTCTCGCAGGGGAAAACCACCAAGATGGGGACCAGGAAGTCACCCAGCAGAGAAACTAGCACACTGCAGCACCAAGGGAGACAGCTTGGCTGTTCAGCAAGCCTTGATTTGTCCAAAGCTGGGTAGGGGGTGCAGGGGGAGTCACAGGCCATGGGGAGCCAGCAGAGAATTAGGGTTTGCTCCTGGAGATAATGATGAGGGGCCATGGACAGGTGACCAAGTCAATGGCTTGTGACTCAGCAAGATGCTCGTGGGGGTAACGTGGCAGGTGGCTGAGGAAGATGCCAGTGCTCCAACACTGTAAAATAATGCTAAGAGAAGCAATGAGGGTCTGAGTTAAGACCATGACCTGGACAAGTGGAGGCTGTGTTGGGTTTTAAGCATGTTTTTAAGGGATTGTTGAGTTGGATGGGAATGGCAAAGGGAGAGATGAGTCTAAACTCCCAGGCTTGTGACTGGGTTGGTTGGATGGAAGGGTGACGACGCTTTCCTTAAGAGACAAAACCAGAAGACAGTCACAAAGGTGATAAGCTGAGTCTGGGCCTACAAGCTCGCAATTCCAGCATCCTGCCATAGAGGCAGTGGGCTGTGTGGTCTCAGGACAGGGCTGAGGGGCCAGGGATATAGCTCAGTGGCACAAGCGCCTGCCTAGCAAGTGCAAGGTCCTGAGTTCTACTCCTGGTACCAAAAAAAAAAAAAAAAAAAAAAAGACAGGACTGGGAGCCATAAACCCCCTTGGACCAGTTTTGTGGCATCCTAGAATTTAATCATTTCCACAGTATGTGCCTTCCAGGGACATTATCTTGCTCTTGGGGAGAATTGAAAGCTTGAGGTAAAGACAAATTCATTTCTAAATTCCAGATTATGGGGCTCTCCTCTCTCTGATATCCTAGCCACTGCCCACCGTTTCCTCACTGCATGCCAAGAAGTTGCCTCATGATTATCATTTCCATCCCAACTGCCTTTTATTAACCAAAGACAAACTTAAAACCATAATTCTTAGAATGAGAACACAGGCTGCTGCTTTTTATGTGGGAGTTTGCAAATGCCCTGGGTTCTAACAGAGACTCTTCTACGTGCTCTGAAATGCCTTAGAGTCTTAGAAGCCCAGAAGGAAACAATAAAGTGACCCAGCTCTCGGGTCCCCAGACAACAGACACATAGGTTGTCTCATGACATGGTACGAAGCACTTAATCATTATTTAAAATTTGACTGTTTCCTGCATACTAAGCCAAAGGATCAGACACAAATCTGTATAAATATTAATTTATATAGACATATATAACAATAAATTGTCTTTAAACATCATGTGTATTGACGGACCTTTTCTATTCATGGCAGCAAACAATATGGCTATTGGGATAGGTGACAACCATGCAGAAGCAGCCCAGACTCTGAATGCTCACTGAGACTTTCTGGAGACTATTAAATTCATATTAAATTGTGCCTTTTCCAAAAGTAGAAGTCAAGCAATCCAGTGGGTTAGAAGAAAAGGCACTAGATGTGAAATGAAGACACAGAAAAATGTCAACTCTACCAGTTACTTAGTAAGCGTCGCTGGTCAAGCCATTCACTTGCCACACTGAGTTTGGTAATTAATGCTGGCCTTTGGGACCACTCTAAATATCAGTTGACTCTGAGTCTAAACCTATTATTTAAAATGTGTCAACAAGTGGTGAGAAATGCAATACCAGTAGTTAACCATATGCTCTAGAAATTAAATGAAGGAATACATCCTAATGCTGAATGTCAATGAAATAATACAGTTGCAGTGTAGAGTTTCCAAGTGAAGTCAGTAGTCCATAAGGACAATTATGATAAAAGGAATAAATGTTTAGTCAAGCCTTATATGTGCCACGCATTGAGCATGGTGCACGAACAATTCTACTATAATCCTCACAATCACTTTATGGGAAGGCAGCATTGTCCCAACATTGCCCAAGACAAGGGTACAGATCTAGAACAAGAGGTGGGTACAGCAGAGGGTTAGGGAAAAGCCAGAACCCTTGGAACTAGGAGGTTGCAAGGCCCAGCCCTTGATTGGGCATGGAACTGGCCGGCCCAGGGGGTCTCCTTGTCAGAGTCCCTTCCTGAGCAGCAAGTGGCAGAGGGGCTGTGGGTCCTTCTTCCTATCGCGAAGTGCCAGACAGCTTTAATTATAAACAGCACAAGATAAGAGGAAATCTCGAAAGGCATTTAGGAAAGAGAAAGGAAATGAAGAGGGCCACTTCTGTGAGCCAAAAGCAAACAGATAGGCTGACACATGAGGTAATCCAGACAAAAGTGAGTTGGCAAGGAAGAATTTTTTCCAGTAAATTCAATTTCTCACACGATGTTCTTCGAATTTTAGCTGTTATGACCTTCTAGGCTTCAGACAAGGCATCCACCTCAGCATCTGTCAAAAAAAAGATGTTATGCAACTGTCACTTGCATGTGCATTGACATCTTATCAGGTGTGCGCTCCAGGCAGTCATCACACTCCAAAGGGATCTGGAAGCTGAAGGGCAAAGCACCCTGCTCCAGCCCGCCCTGCTGAGTGCCAGGCGACGCCTCCCCATGGACACAGCTCTAATTGGATCACAGCCATGGCTAGTTGAAGTCTCCTTGAGCTCCAAGGAGCCCTGAGGCCAGGTACCCTGGGAACACAGCCCACAATTCAGACCCTCAACTGTGGGCTGCAACAGATACAATGCACCATGACCAGGCAGCCAGCCTGGGAAGCAGCATTCCCTCTGGTCATCCTCCCAAAGACAGGCAGGAAAACTTCAGCCTGATAGGACCAGAAAAGAGAAAGAAGGCAAATCAGGCTTCTGCCATCCCACATATTTCTTCATCCTCATTTCAGTGGAAGGAAGGAAGGAAAGGAGGAAGAGAGAGAAAGGAAAGGACAGCATGAGGGAGGGGAGGAGAAAGGAAAGAAAGAAAAAAAGAAAAAAAGAAAAGAAAAGAAAAGAAAAAAAGAAAGAAAGAGAGAAAGAAAGAAAAAGAAAAGAAAAGAAAAGAAAAGAAAAGAAAGAAAGAAAGAAAGAAAGAAAGAAAGAGAAAGAAAGAGAGAAAGAAAGAGAGAAAGACAGAAAGAGGGAAAGGAGGGAGAGGAGGTGGGAGGAAGGGAGAAGAGAAAGGAAAAAGAAACAGGAAGGCACAAAGTGAAGCAGATCTTGGCCCAGGGCCTTGCAGTGCTTCACCCACACCCTGCCACCTCCTTCCTTGCAGGGTTCGCTCACAGCACATCCTGCCCCTCCACACTACTTCCTCTCCATGTAGGCCCAGACGGCCGTGTGTCAGGATGCACCCAGGAGTCCAAGTGTCCCATGCAGTGTGCTGACACCAGATGCTGTGGAAAACATTTCCCAGGTATTGTGAAATCAACTGACAGAGCAGTCATGGATAGCCTTTTCCTCCTTTTTTAAGAGAGGAGAGTGGAATAGCAGACTAGATTAGAATGGCTCTGAGTCACTGCTCAGTAATGACGTCTCAAAATTTTTGTTTCAGTCTCATGGGTTGTACACAGATGTAGGACTAAAATTTAAAACGGTGCACCTCTATCAGAAAATCACTCAGAAAGACAAATGTAGGATGATCCTGGAGCTCAGACATGTTGTCCATGACCTTCTAAAGAGCTACGAAGTCACAGGGAAAACAAAACAAAAAGCAAAGAGAACAGAAGACCCAAACTCAGGATCTTGCTTTGCCATGCTCTGGGCTACTATGGCTTCTATCTTTCATATCCCTGAAAGGCCTGCATGTTAAAGGCCTGGTCCTCAACTTACACCATCATTGACAGGTGTGGAACCTTCCAAATGGGCCCAGTGGGAAGTCACTGGCGCATCCCGTGGAGGCAATGATGGGCCCCTGGCTCCACGCCCTCTCCATGCCCTCCTGCCATGATGTGCTGTCTCGCTACACGTCCAAAGCTCCAAGGCCAACTGGTTGTGGACTGCAACCTCTGAAACCGTGAGCCAAAATAAACCTTTCCTCCTTATAGGTTAATTGCCTCGGGTGTTTTGTTACTATGACAGAAATGACACACCAGCCACATCCCATCAATGTGGCAAGCTTCTTTCCTCATTTACAAGATGAAGATCATCGGTCCTGTTCTGTCTTCCTTAAAGGGTAGGTTCAAATGCAGCCAGGTCTGCTAAACACTGCACACATCAAAGAACGAGGCAGAAGCAAGGTGTTTTGACATTTTAATTTATAGAAGGAAGTTCAAACTGAAAAGGGAAGAGATGGATGAGGGGATTGTAGAGAAGGTCCTTGGGGGCGCTGGGGATATAGCTCAGTGGCATAAGCACCTGCCTGGCAAGCGCATGGTCATGAGTTTGATCCCTGGTACAGCAAAAAAAAAATTAAAAAATTAAAAAAATATTTTAAAAAAGAGAAGGTCCTTGGGGCACAGAAAATGTTACAGACCGATCAAATCATTGTATGTGGCAACCCCCAGGTCCCCAGCCAGATGTACCCAGCCAGATGAGCCTGTCCAAGTAATGCAGCTTGAAGCCTCCTACTGCTGTGATTCTAAACAAAACAAGCAGAGGAAGTTTCCAGCTTGTTTTGTTTTTGTGTCATGGGCCCTGGGGCTAGTATTTGATAGCACCTGAATGTCTAGGGCAGGCCAGTTCTCTCTGGCTCACCCCACCCTTGCAGAGCCCTGGGAACCCAGGCAACCTCATTCTTGACGAAGCAAGGCAGCCCTAAGTCCACACCTCTTACTGGAGTGAACACTGATGTTCTTTCTGTTTCGTGGAAAGGTGTTGCACAACTGGTGCTAACGTCTTCCAGCATGAGTCACCCACTCGAGAATGAAGAGTGACAAACACTTCTGAGTGACAAACAAGGAAAAGAGAAGAGAAGGAAAGATATGATGATGGGTTCTTGGAACACAAGCTCCAGTCAGTTTACAGGAGCAACACCAACCTGTGGAGCTCTGCACTGCTGAAGGACAAGCACACGAAGAGCCGTTCCTTTTCTTTTCTCTGATTAAAAAGTTAATTATTGCTCAAGAGAAAACAATGTCTACATTTCAAACTACATCTTCCCAAGCTGCATTTTGTTTGTTTGTTTGTTTTTTACTGAACTAACAGGAAGGTATACAGAAATGAAGCTATCTTGGCACCCACTTTTGCTCTCTGTCAATACCCAGGAGGACTTTTTTTCTACGTTATGTTACAGATGACAAGTAAAGGCTTAGAGAGGTTACTGTGTTGAAAGGCGTGGAGTTCATACACAGGGAACCCAGAAATCAGTCCAGATAGCTCTGCCCCAAAAGCCCATCATATGTAACAGACCACTATACTTTCATTCCTTTCCATACACAAGTGTGCCTGCTGTGTTTCTCCTATGTATGTTTTCATATGTCAGTCTCATGTCTATGTCCTTTGCCCGGGTTTTTTCAATTAGAGTGTTTATTTTTTTTTTCTTGTTGATCAGCAGTAACTCTTTGTATATTAAGAATATTCCCTTTGTCATTTTTGAAACCAACCTTTTTTGTCTCCTTCAGATGTGTTTACACCTAATTTGCTTTGGCTTCTGTTTACGATTAGTGTTATGATGTGAGCAGTGACCATAATATGCCCTGGAGCCCAATATCGTGCCCTGAAATGCCACAGGAATATACCAGTGGCATTAAATTTCACTAGTAGCCCAACCACAGGCATGAAGACATCATGGGTAATGGGAGGAGGGAAGAAATCACACGTGAGCGGCAGACTGTCTTCCAACACAGTGACTTCCCCTTCAGCAAATATCTGGAGGAAGGGGGTCTCTCTGAGGGTGGTTTCCTCCTCACCAGATTTCTGACATTTCTCACACTTCTGCCTCTATTCTCTAAGAGCTGAGGTTTGCTCAAGCAGCATGGCTTATGAGGCTTGAGGATCTCCTCTTTCCATTCACCCTTCTTTGAAACAGTAGCTAAGCTTTGGTATGGACCCCTTTTCAGAAAGCAGGCATGTGATAACCAAAGAGGGGACCTGGGTCAGGATCGCCAACTCACAGCCCTCGGAGAACTAACTTGCTATGACCATAAGCAAATTGTGTTTCCATCTCTTGGCTTAGGTTTCCTCATTGGCAAACGGGGTTAATGATAACTGTATCATGGAGTGGCTCGGACATCACAGAAGAAAACACAGGTCCACTGCACATGCCCTGTATGATCCTAAGGGTTTCAGTGCTGGTCCTCAGCCCCAACAGGGTTCTTAGAGATTTGCATGTCCAAGTCCTATGGGCTTCTGTTGAAGGAGCATAAAGGACTGCTATGAAACGACTGTGCTCCTGCCAAGTGAGAACTTCAATTTCTATGTCTCCAAGAGATGCTGCCTGAACTGGACAGCAAGACAGCAGGGCACCGCTGCCTCCACCCACTTCCACCCTCCTCTGCGACCAGACGCTGAAGCCTCCCAGTGCAGCCTCATCCTGGAGTCCTCCAGGGGCCCAGGTGGCTGCTTCATAGCCCTCAGTGTCCCCGCAGCTCTGCTTTTGGCTGTGATTATACAGGACAGCAGAGTTACGCTTCACATGACACAATACTAGGATTCCTTCCAAGTATGTGCTTCAAACATCAGAATTCCTTGGTAGCACTGGGTGAGGGAAGCCATCCTCTCCATTTACTGCAAAGACAAAGCCACCCTTCCTTTTCAGACATGTACTCAGCAGTTTCCAGGCAACCCACCCACTGTGCCTGCCTTGGTTTCAGGCTACGCTGATGACAGTCACAGCCTTCCTGCATTCAGCATTTCAGGTTCAGGAAATGGACCTGCCCTGCGCTGAGCCTACTCTTTGCAGAGCGGTACAGATGCACATCTTACCCTACTAGCAACTGGATGAGATCCACGCTGTCGCCTCCTTAATAGAGGAGGAAGCTGAGAGTCTAGAGACAAAGCAGTTCCCAAGGCCACAGAACCAGCCAGCACCAAAGACACCTCCTGTCCTGCCCATCCTCTTGCCCACCACACCCTGGCCTATAAACATGACAAAGTGCTTCGACGCATGTCTCCTCCTTGGTCCTCCCCAACGCTTCAAAGTAGACTGGCTCTGCATCCCTACTTACTGATGGGAAGCTGTAGAGTGGATTCCTGTACCACTGAGGGCTGGTGTGGGCCAACAGACGGGACCCATGACCCAGCATGAGCTGATTCCCAGCAGCCAGAGCACCCCAAAGTTCTCCGTGGAAAGAAGACAAAAACATTTACACTGTTTTATGATCAAAAATATAGTGGTGCCTTGGTTCACAGATGCTTTTGTTTGCACAATAGATTTAGCTTGCAGACAGAGGCATTTGACAAAATTTTGTTTTTGTTCATAAACTGTGCATCAGGTGATGAACATGGCCATGACCATCTTCCCCACGTGAACAGGAACATGCTCATCTTTTCCAGAATTGTGGACTGAATCAAGTTCGTGAACCAAGATACCACTGTACTCAATTAGAAATAGTTGTAGATAGTTCAAGAAGACCTAAGCCAACACCAGCCAACACATGGAGGACTGCCCCACCTAATGCCCCAGGAAGCCACCTCAGCTGCGGCAAGAACACACTGTTTATAAGGGCCTGTGGCCACAAAGCTCACCGCCACAGCTCAGTTTATTTGTAAATGTTTGTTTGTCAGCACAACCAGTCCCTGAGGGCCACTCCAAGGACAGCTTCCAAAGAACAAGTGCCGCCCGCACAGGTCACAGATCGTGCCTGCGATGAAGGACAGAAATAAAACTGCCGGAACACCTGGCACAACAAACTGACACAGCTGCATAGTTCAAGGGTTGCGAGGGGAAGGGCAGTGCCTCTGAACCGCTATTTGTGAGGAGTCGTGGGGCTTTGGAGCCATCACTCACGGATCATAGGCTTTCCAAGCTGAAAGGGCTTCTCCATCCAATCGCTTGTGCTTTATACCTGGTGCAGCTATCAGCAATTTGCTGAGAGGAAAAAGTAGACAACACAGCACATGCACAGGAACACGCATGCACGCACACACACACATCTACACACACTCTCTTCACCCTGTACTCACACTGCCCACCACACTCTTACAGACTCTCAGGACATCCATGCAAGGATCCCTCTTTGGTAACGCAGCTGGCCACAAAGCTTAGAAGGAGACCATTACCCACCAGGAGAAGCCGTATTCACCTTCAACTTTATACTTAACACCCATGGATGCCTGACAGCCGGGGCATCAACTGTACTGATCTATAGGGATGTTAAATGACCTTCATTCACATCCAGGAGGGGGCGTACCATTTCTTAGGAGGCAGAAGAGTCCATGTACACAGTAGGGGCTTTGTGGCCAGACTAGCCTAGGCCAAGAGCTCCCCTGTCCTCAGTTTCTGGCAGCTCTGGTGCCCATGCCCATGAGGGACACTGTCAGAAGTGAACGACACAGTTCACATTAGCTGCCCGACTGTGCCAGCACAGGGGCAACCAAGGTTGCGATTTGCATCCACCTCTTCCCTTCCAAGCACCCAGGTCTACGGTTTCCTCCTGGAGGGCGAGTTTTGCAATTCTCAGCACCACAGCATCGGGTGTGGCACGCAGTCAGCGTTCAGCCTATTGCCATAGAAGGGAAACACCAAAGCCTTTCCAAAACTCAGCTAATCAGGAAGCCTTGGCCTAGGGATTCTGAACTAACTCCCACGGTCCTTTCCTGGCAGATGTGCTGCACCTGATCTCTACAACACAACTTTCCCGCTCGGTCCCAGGAAGCTTTCTAAGCATTCTCAAGTGCTTCCACCTAGCTTTGCTCTTGCCCCTCCATCACAGTGCAATAATTAGCCTTTGCCCATCTGAGGGGGAAAACTGATGCAGGAGAACTGTGAAAGTTCCTGTTTCCAGAATGTCTTCCTTTCTGTAAAGCTACAGACGAAGCCTCCGGCCTCTTGCAAGAGATTCTGCTAACACCACTGTCCCCAGAATCTCAATTCATCGAGTGGTTCAGAGCCTGGCCAAACGTACAGATCACAGTTTCCTTCTCTCCAGGGACCAAAGCATGAGGCAGGTTCCAGCAGATTCCACAGAGTCTGGGGTGAGGGTGGCTGATGAAGCCAGTGCCTCTCTGTGTCCACAGTCAGTCCTCAAACCTGGCCGCATTAGAAGTAAGAGTAATGAGAGACAAACAGCCCAGTGTTAGGAGAACTGATCCTGTCCTTGCTGGCAATGGTTACTGTCGCCCACCCAGCCTGTCCTGTTCACACCCCACTTGCACACATGCATTTGCAGCACGCACCATTTGCTGATGTGAAACGTCTAGACCAAGTATTTGGTCCACTCTAATCATGTTCAAGCTCAAAGTGGAAATGCCATGGAAGTCGCCTGACCTCGCGTGCAGCCTCTGATGTGGCCGAGGGCATGTCACAGCTCTGTGAGTCACGGAGCCTCCCATGGGAAGGAACACAAGGAGCCGCCCAGGACTCTGCACAGGACAATATATGGCTCCCGGAAATCACTCTCTGATCCCCTAAAATCTCCATCACTTATTGAGCAATGGGTCTGAGATGACTGTCTTTAGAACATTAGCAAACTTAAGTTAATCCTCACCATAACTCTTATTGCCCCAGCGAGGAAGCAGCTGCTGAGAGATGAAGCAACTTGACAGGACTGGAGTTGTAGAGAGACAGAAGCCCACACTGGGTGCCAGGTGTAACCACGTCCACTGTCCCTTCCACACTCACGGCCTGAGCAGCTGTGAGCAAACTCCTTGAGCTTCCTTCTGCTGCTTTGCAAACCCTGGATAACTTCCTCCCCACAGGTGTCTTTGCGGGGACCAACTATGTTGGCCAACATGAAGCATGTGACAAGGTGAGCAGCACAAGGAAACCAGGAATCGGTGGCTCCTCTCCCTGCGGGGCTGTCATTGCACTGGGCCAGCTCCTCCCATCCATGCGACAGCAGAGAAGACAAGAGACAAGTGCTCTCAGCAATGCACCCCTCCCTGTCTGTCCCTGATAAAGCAGACCACTTTTCCATGGCAGAGCCAAGTTGCGTTTCTGCGTGGTAAGAATGCCACTATGGCCACTCTGCTCCCTTTAGCACAGCCCTGACCATCACTAAGCAGTGACAGACAACCCACTGAACGCTACGCAACTGAATGTGCCCCACCAGGCAGTTCTAGTCATCTGTTATGAAATGGTCTTTAAAAAATGGTAAAGAAAAAAGAGAACTATCACAAAGAGCCCACGATGGGCTGGAACTGACATCAGCCCCAACGTAAGCCACAGAGCCCCCCAGAACTTCGATTATGCAACTGTGTGTCCTCCGAGTCACAGCTGGGAGCTCCCTGGGAAGGAGCCCTGCACCAGGAGCTCTGCAGGGAGATGGCAGCGGCCTTTTACCGTGGCACTGTCTTTCCTCTTTACTGTTCATCAATAGGAACTGAAAATTGGCTGAACACTTAAGAAGATACTGTAATAAAAAGCACAGATGCTGACATTTTCATCCTACTTTTCATAAAAGCCCAAAATTTGACCCCTCTGTGGGCATCATGGAGACTCCTTAGCCTACTTCCTTCTACCTGCTCTCACCTCGGTCCGGCCTTAGCCCGCTTCCTTCTGGTCCTACCCCGCTGTCTGCAGATTTGCACCTCATTCTAGTCCTTGCCCACCTCCCACCCCAGCCTCTGCAGCGACCAGCTCCGCCCAGGTGAGTGTGAGCAGGATCTCACGCAGAGCCTCTTCTGGGAGCCATCTGAAGTCTAGGCCACTCGTGACCATGACAGGCAGAGTCAGAGAGAAGGGTGTGCTGCTCCCTTCTGTGGAAAAGCAGGCCGCTCACAAATACATCTGCAGGGCTCCTTAGGTCATCTCAGGAGACAGCCCCCTCTCCAGGACACTCCCTGCAGGGGCCTCCTGCCCCACTTCTGCTCCTCACTGCTGCTCACTGGTGTCATTTCCCAAACTACTAAGCTGTCTTCTCACTGCCCCTCTCGCAGGCTCTGGGGCAGTGGAATCCAGGCTAACACAAATCACTTCCTGCAGGGAGATTCAGTGACCGTAGCTCTGCAATCACCAAGTCGGACATGAGCGCTTCCAAAAGATTTCTCCATGCCACTTCTGCTGTGGAGGAGGCCAGTGGCCCAAGACATGGACTAAAGACACGCAATGGACACGACTCTCAAGCCTCTCGGACACGACTCTCGAGAGTCTCGAGCATCTCTAGCACAGACCGTTAGTTGGAACTCTGGAAAGAGGGCAATTCCCTAAAACTGGGGTGCATGGCTGCCGTGCCTTCTCAGCAATGCTGGAAATAAAGGTGAACGCCACTGGCCTCAGGAAGGAGACAAAGAGGTTTGGGTATCAGGTCTCCGGGAGAAAAGCCAAGCTCCGACCACATCAATAAGGAGAGCTTGTCACCACACCTGAGCTCTGGTGGATGAAGTAGCTTTGAAAACATAACTTCCAGAAAGCTGAGACCCAAAATTCCATACTAAACAAATATTTTAGGTTGCAGAGAAGATTGCCCTCTAAGTGATACCCGGAGCTCAGTGGAAGGAGAATACTATTCTGTCTGACATTTTCATACTCCAAAATAAATCGTACTCCAAAAATAAACTGCAGAGTTCTGGAGAAACTAATATTGTGCTTTAGTAAACACACAACAGATCTTGGGTGCAGAAGGACAAGGGTTACCTGCACATCAGCAGGGAGAACCAGACAGACTGCCTGCCTCAGAGCCACTTTCAGAAGGACACCCCAGAGGAGACCAACCAGCAGGCTGCATGGTCCTCCCAGAGTATCTGAGACAGGGCAGAGAAATGGAGTTCGCAGCAAGACAGGAATGAATGGCCGGGGCTGCAGTAGCTGCATCAGAGGCTGCTAGAGAAACAACCCCATTGGTTCTGAGCAGACAGGCACGAAGAGGCCTTCTTCACCGCATCCTGGGCCCCCGCCTAGCTGGGAAATGGCCAGGAGGCTGAAGGCAGAGAGCCCTGGCTAAGCGAGTGCCCCAAGTGCCTGAACCTTCTGTGGCCTGGTTTTCAAGTCTTACAAAATTAGTCCATTTACACGAAAAAAGCCTCAAGGGATTAAAAATGAAGCACAAAAAAGAAAGTGTTCCGTAAAAATAAATAATTTCATGCCTACTACTAGGAGCACTAGACAGAAACTCAAGTTTGCTGAGCAAATCCTGTGTTCACAGCTAGTGTAAGCCAGCCTCATAAGCCAGCATGAGAGAGATGCCGTCATTCCTTGGGACTGGCTGCAGGGTGCCCACGGACCAGTACTTGTATTAGAAATATCTATCATGTTTTATTTTATTGTTATTTTATTTTTTTACGTTTTTGTCTTTTTGAGACAGGGTCTTGTTGTGCAGTTCAAGCTGGACTTGAGCTCACTTTGTAGCCCAGGCTGGTCTCAAACTCGCAACAATCCTCCTGCCTCAGCCTCCCGAGTGCTGGGATTACAGGTGCGTGCTACCACGCCTGGCCTGTGCATTTTATTTTTAAAAAAATTTTCCTTCTAAAGGCAGTCCTACTTGTAAAACTCTAGAAACAATAACCAGCTCAGAAGCAATGAACACACACAGAGCTCAGATTTTACTCTCAAGATTATTGGGAATGAAGTCTCCTTGGATAAATAGGTAACTCCAGGCCTGAGGCAAGAAATGTAAACTAAGCCTGGAGTGTCTTATCACAGGAGAATCCAGGAAGCTATGAGTAGATTTAAACACTAAATAAGGACTAGATATGCTAAATATCTAAGGGTGTTCAATGCCCTTACAGAAAACAGTACAGTACATATTCGCAAAACTCAACGTACATCTTTCCACACACTCTATTTTTTAAGGAGAATAAAAATTTTATAAAAAATATTAAAAATGATACAGAATTTTGAAACAAGATGATAGGATACCAACAATGGTTGTTATACTGCATATTGTTATCTTCAAAGTAGTTGTTCAGATTACCAGATATAGGCATGGAAAACTGATCAAAATAAATTAAACACTAACTGTTCCTTCCAATAAACCAATAGAAATTAATAGTACAATTATCTTAGCTATCTTGTCTGTGTGTGTGTGTATATATATATATATTTTTTCCCCTTCCTTCTTTCTTTCTTTTCTCCTTTCCTCATCCTAGTTGTTCTTTCCTTTTGGGCAATTTCTTTCCCTTTCACAATATCTATTGTACCTTTCAGACTTTATTTACTCTTTCAGCTTCTTACACTAGGGAGACAATATGGTGTTTACACATGTGGGTCCAATTTATTTCACTTATGAGTATGGTCTCTAGTTGCATCCATTTACTTATAAAAGCCTTGAGTTTATCTTTGTTTATAGGTGAGTAGTGCTCCATTGTATTAAAATACCACATCTTTTTATCTATTAGTCAGTTGATGGGCCTTTGGGTTGTTTCCAAGATTTAGCTATGACAAATTGCACTGCTATAAACTTGGGTGCACATATATCACTGTGATATGATGTTTTCAACTATTCCTCAGACAAAGAACTTCTATCTAGAATATAAAGAATTTAAAAAATCAGGCCCCCAAAATTCAAAAACTCAATCAAAACATGGGCATCTGAGATGAATACACATTTCCCAGATAAAGAAATACAAATGTCAAATAAATATATGAAAAAGTGTTCAACATCATTGGTCAATGCAAATTAAAACAACACTGAGATTCCATCTCACCCCAGAAAGAATGGTTATCACCAAAACATCAACCAATAACAAATGCTGGAAGGGCTGTGGGGAAAAAGGAACCCTTCTCCACTGTTGGTGGGAGTGTAGACTGGTGCAGCCACTATGGAAATCAGTGTAGAGATTCTTCAGAAAACTAGGATTACATTTGACTCAGCTATTCCATACACTTTAAGTCTCTTGATTATTTTCAATAGCTGAGATGGTATAAATGCTAAGTAAACAGTCATTATACTGTTGTTTAGGGAATAATAACAATAAAAACATCTATACATGTTCATTTCACATATTTTTTCCTTGAATGCACTCCATTCACAGTTGATGGATCCAGGAAAGCAGAGCCCATGGCTCCAGAGGACCAACTGTACTTAAATTTAGAGTACAGACGGCTTCCTCAGACCCTTGAGCACCAGAAGCTCCCTGACCTGGAGCTGACAGGAAAAGCCACACCTGTGCCAGGGAAGGAGGCCTGCAGGTGCCTCCTCTCCTCCAGTGCCACTGAGCCCACTTTAGAGCAGAACCTTGAGGGCAATAGATGGTTTGGTGGCATTCAGGCCTGCCTCCTCCATCGTCAAATACCAGTCAACTCCTCCTTGAGCAAATTAAGAAACATCCCACGTTCTATTAAAGTTCCAGGTTATCGTTATAATTGATATTGGAGACAAGCATATGACCAGAAAAAAGAGTTCCATTTGGTCAGTGTAGACATTCACCCTGGCTGAGCCCCAGGCTCCGTGGTTAATTGGCAAATTAGAAGTTTCTGCCTTGTGTGGAACAGGTTGGCCATGTAGAACAGATATCAGGAGTCAGAGGACACCAGTGAGGGCCTCAGATCATTCTGGCCAAACATGCTCGTCCATTTTTATGACTTATATCTCCCTCCTATCAATATATTTATCTCCTTCAATGTCAGAAAATGCGGCACTCCACTGACAGTCCAAATGTCAAACAGAAATGTCTCTGACTACCTCCAAGAAGTATCCCCAGGATATTGTCCAAGAAGATAAAGGAGCAAAAAGTAACTGCAGATGATATTGTAACACTATCTATCTGGAGAGAAATATGAATATGTGTACGTTGGCTTGATTATTTCAAAACTAAAGTATGTTACAGACAAAACTATGCCTTCCCTTATATTTACACCTTGAAATTCTAAACCCCAGCTCCTGAGAATATGACTATCGTGGACAAAAGACATGATTCACTAGACCTGGTGTCCTTAGAAGAGGAGATTAGAACACACACAGGGACAAGACCATGTGAGGGTGGGGGCAGACGCCACAGGCACCCACGGAGAGAGGCCGGAGAGAAACCAGCACCACCCCCGATCATACCCTTCAGCTTCCAGAAACCGGAAAAATAAATTCCTCTGCTTATGCCACCCAGCCTGTCCTATTTTGTATGGAAGCCCTAGGAACTAATACAAAGGCCAATGCTAAAGCTTTTAGTATTGAATGGTTGCTGGAAGGGTAAAGGAAGGACAAGGTGAAAGGAAACAAAAACAAAAACTAAATTTCCCTGAATATAGCTCATCTCACAGCTTTGACTTTGATAGCAGGTCAGTATTATGAAATTATGAAACAAACTGAAAACAAAGGAAGGAAATAAAAGGCAAAATGCTCCAGTGAAAGCTAATGTAATATCAGGTTGTTGACTTAATCCCTAGAGACTAATTACCTCAATTACTGTAAAAGTTAGTAATTTGACTGTGTAGTCAGTGAGATATATGTCCTGTAGGAAAAAGAAAAAGAAAGAAAAGAAAGAAAGGAAGGGAGGGAGGGAGAGAGACAGAAGGAGGGCCCGGCTCAACAAGTGAAATGCAAACTGTTTCCAATGATCATATTATTAATAAGAACATTAGGAGTGATACTCTGAAATAAGAGTAGATAGATTGAGATACAAACAAGAATGATAAAGCAAGTAAGTAATTATACTGATGTTATAGTTAGCATAAAAAGATATGCAGATACAAAGTAAAATATTTACCTTGTAAACCTATAGAGGAATTGGAGATATGCATTTGCCCTAACAAAATATTTTCTTCCTAGCACTGCCCACTGTGAAGTCTTAGAAATAACCAACCCAGAAGCATGAACACCCCTAGAGTCCAAATTTTAGTCTCAAGACTATTTCTAACTTTTAAGAATTCAAGCTCAGGGGCTCGGGATTTAGCTCAGCGGCACAGCACCTGCCTGGCAAATGCAAGGTCGTGAGTTTGATTCCCAGTACCAGAAGAAAAGAAAAAAAAAAAAAGAAAAAAAGAATTCAAGCTCCTTGGAGAAGTGATAATTCTAGGTTTGAGGCAAGAACTGTCAAATGAATCTGGAGTATAGGCCCTGTCACCCTAGAGACCCAGGAAGCTGTGAATGGATTTAAACACCAAATATGCTAAAAGCTGGTTAGTTCACTAGGGCACATTTATGAGTGTGTGTGCCAGTGCATTGCTATGTGCACATGTGTGCATCCCGTGGGGGAAAACGCTAAATTGTTTTGAAGACAATCGGTAAAAGGAATCAAACACTGAGCTTCCTTTCTGTACAACTTGTTTGTGTTAGTCTGTTTTCCACTGGTGTAAGGAAATCCCTGAGGCTGGGTGCTTTATTTTAAAGAAGCTTGAGTAGCTCACACTCCTGCAGGTTCAGGACATCACTGCACACTTGGCTCCAGTGAGGTTTACATGGTGGATGCCATGGCAGTGAGTTCACAGAGTGAGACAGGAAGCCAGAGAGGGACCCGGAGTCAGGCTCAGACTTCAGAACAGTCCCCTTGCAAGCGCTAAGTCAAGGTCCCAGCAGACCTGCCCTAGTCCCTTCCTAGGGCAGCACCCCAGCAACCCAACACCTCTGAAGGGTTCTATCACCTCTCACATCACACTGAGGCTGGGGTCTCCAGCAAGGAACCTTCAGGGGACAAATCACACCCAAGGAACACATACTTAATACACAAGCTTTTCTTTATACATAAGTATTCCAGCTTACAAAGGAAGAAGCGATGGAATGAGAATGGCACTGTCTTGCAACTCTTGACCATTAATTGCAGTATCAGTGACAAGGAAAAAGTCATAAAGCCTCTGACAGAAGTCTGCCACATCATCTCTACAGTGTTCTTGGGGAAAAAATGAAAACAGTGCAAGGAAGCCTCTCTTTCTAACGGGCAATTCACTGGACACAGAAAGGGCACAAGTTATATTAATCAGCCGACACTACACAACCAACAAAATCCAAATTATAGGAAAGTTCTACAGGACAAACAAGCTCACTTATTTAACAATTTAGTTACCGTGGCAAATTAAAAATAAGGGGCTTGGGGATGTAGCTCAGCAGGAGCATGCGTCTTAGCATGAGCATGGCCGTAGGTTCATAGATCCACATGCACATCTGCCCATACACTCCCAATCACCTCTCAGTGACTTCCAAAAGTAGTCATTATGCTGTATTGTCCAGGGGATGAGGACAGGAAGAGAGTTGGTACATGTTTGGTACAGATACAATTTGCTGTAATATTTTCGATCAGAGGTTGGTTGACGTTTTAGACATAGGACTCACAGTTACAGAGAGCTGAGAGTAATCACAGTAGAAATGGCATGATGCCTTGGACTGGCTTCATAAAAAGCGACTGGAGGGGGGAAAGTGTAGGGGGAAAAATACTATCCATAAATCAATAAATGTCCATCAAGGTGATGGTTACATGGTACACTGCTATACTACTATGTCCTCTGTACTTTTGCATGGGCTTAAAATTCTCCATAATAAAAAGCAGATAGATGGATGATATAGATAGATGACAGATACAGAGATAGATAGATTGACAGATAAATTATAGATAGATAGATAGATAAGTAGATGATATTGATTCGCAGATCCATCAGCAGCTTCCCTATATGATTCATTAGCATGGGTTGTACCCTTCTGAGTAAACTAATGTCAATTCCTGCCCAAATTTTGAACAACAGGCTCATTGAAAATCTCACAAGTATCTTTTGAGTTTTTCTTTCTGGAACACAGGCTAAAGTGCTGGCCATAGACTAGTGCCAAATGGCCCCAGGAAATCAGTCATTCATGCTGGGACATTTTCTCCTTTTTCTAGCTTTTACCTAGAAACTCTGCTTAGTCGATAAGTGCCAGGGAATTTGCCCATTTGGTTTCCAAGGACAGTCTACCCCTCCAAGATGACCTCCCCAAGTATGACAGAGAAAGGTAGAGACAAAGGCCAGCTAATAAGAGCCTGGAACTTAGTAGGGACATTTTAAAAATTCTTACAACGGTAAAAGTTTTAGGTTTAAAAGAAAAAAAGCAAGGTCTGCTAACTTACTTGGTAGAGCAAGGATACAAAGCCAAAGTTGTCTGTCCCCAAAGCTGACACCTATTCTAAGTGTGGCGACGCCGTCTCTGGAGTTAAGTGGGAGACTCCGCCTCACATCCACCACACACAGAGACAGAGACTGTGGGCCCTGGTACTGGCAACAACTGGTCAGGATAGGAATGACCTAAGGCCCTCCCCCAGCTCCAGGGGAGTGGGAAGGAAGCCCGGCCAGGGCGCTCTTTAGTTGATCATCTTGGTACTTGTCCTTTCAAGGTTTCAAGCTAGATCTTGTCTTCCTCTGGCCATTCTTCTGGTCCTGCTTGTGTGGCACCATGAAAGTTATCCCTCCTCCTGGAGACCCAGATTCTCCCCTTCACAGACATCTGGAAGCATCTGTGTTTTAGTTCATTGTGGAAAGTGATGGTCTTGAAGACAAAGAGAGAATTGGGCAATTCATTGCAAAGGGAAGTAGAATAACATTTTTCATTCTGCTTTTAAAACTTAAAGGACTTCAGGTAAATAAATGAACTGGACCAAAATGGGACAGGGAGAGACACTCAGACCTGGTCTGCTCTAAAGATGGGCACCACACTCCCTGCCAAAATTCTTTATCTATCGTAATAAATCAGCCCTGGGCTTGCTTTCATTCCTTGACAATACTTTCACACCCCAAGCTTCAATGGTTAGGATTCCCTCTGTGGGCCAAAGAATCAGCAGCTTTCTCCGTGATTGCTAATCCCTGCCATGTCCTGGATGACCTATTTTGTGTCTTTCATCTTTTCCTCTTATCCTTGACTTCTCTTTTCACCATGAGGTCTCCCTACCCCTCTGCACTTCCTGACCGACACCAGCTAGCACCAGGGTTCACTTAGCTCAATCATTCTCTAGGTCAGTGGGCTCCCAAGGGGTTACTTGTTGGCTGTGGTCCCTGGCTCTTACAAGTGACCTTTAAGCATGCCCAAGGGGTAGGCACTGCTTACTGATACCCAGCCAGTTCCTCGGCCCATGCCCAGGGACCAGAGGAACAAAAGGAAACTGCTCAAACAGGACAAATGGTCAAAGAAACAAGCCTAATCCTACTAAAACATCTTTAGAAAGAAGTGCAAACAAAGATCGCAAAAATACTCAGGTTCCACCTACCTACACCTGTATCCACCCTCTACCTCTGCACAATTCTTCCAAAGTCTTCAGCATCTGAATCTACAATATAACCAGCCAACTGTAAAGGTGTAGATCTGAACAGGGTACCAAGTCTTCCCTTCTTCTGTGGACAGAAGGGAAAGCTGGAGAGCACCTCCATGGAGGACCTGCACTGGCACCCGACCCCAGCCCCTGGCCAGGGTTTTCTCCCTGCTCCAAGAGAGACTCCCACAGACTCAAAGGCTCTTAACATGAGACAGTTCTCAATGCCTCCAGCCTCTCAGCACGTAATAGCATTGTTTGATTTCCAGAGCACAGATCTCCAGGGGAAGGCTGTCTTATTACCTTCTCTTAGGATCCAGAGGTCAACAGTCTGGCCACCAGTAGAACTTAACAAGAAACTCAGCCATCTCTCCAGGTTGCCAGGTGTACGGTGTTATCAGGATGGTTGTGTGGTTCCCGGGGCCAGTGGGCGGCCTGCTCTTCTAACACAGAGAACAAGCCACCCATATTTCCAGCGGGAGGCCACTTGCAGCCTACCAAGTCCCCTTAGGTCGATCAGGAATTAAATTCTTTCCTTCCCAATTAGGGTTTAGGAAGCGGGGCAGTGAACCATTTACAAATTATGGAAAGCAGATAGCTCCCACAGTTAATTAAACTTGTTCTGGCATCTGGAGATACATGCACTATCTTCCTCTTTCTAAAAGTACTTTAGGGAGGCCACAAAGTCATGGAAAAATGAACTTATATCCTTGGCCATGGTTTAGTCACTCATCTCCAAGGAAATTAAAGAGTAGGGGGTGAGCTAATTAATGGGTCTGTCTTACCTAAAGTATTTGGCAAGGCTCCATCTACTGACATTTATTATTAACCCATTAATAACATATTGCCAAAAGATTGAGAATTGAGGAACAGAATGCTTGAAGCACTTCTGGGAAACTTACAAACAGTGAACAGTGTGTGTGCACGTGTGTGTGCTTTGGCATGTGTACATATGTGTGCATGTATGTACGTATGTTGGTCTGTGTGTGTTGCCAGAGTCTAGGCAGGTCCCCAGCTTTGAGGGTGTTCTGGATAGAGATACAGAAAACAGAGTCCCTCCATCCGGTCTTGTTTTCTCTTAACATCTGCAAAAGGGCAATGATTTACTGGCTGTAAAACAACAGCTAAGGATAATAATATCAACATCAGACAGGTGTGGGGGCACATGCCTATAATTCCTGCATCTGGGAAGCTGAGGCAGGGGGATCACGGACAGCTCAAGGCCAGCGTTGGCCTCATAGTAAATTCAAGGGCAGCCTGAACTGCACATTGAGATCCTGTCTCAAAAATAATAATAGTAATAATAGTAATAATATCAACATCAACTGCAAAACGAAAGAGCAGTTTTAGTTCTGGTTTTAACTGCAAACAAATACAGACTATTGGCAGCAAATGAGGAGGACTACAGCCCAGAAGGAGAAAGACAGAAGCCTGCCCTCCTGGAGTCTGTGTCGTACCTCCAGGGTCCTGACCCCTCCCTGGGCAGCTAGCACCAGCCACTCTTTCACAGGGGTGTCCTCTCCAAAGTCCCCTCAGGTGCCTGCAGGCAGCTTCTCACCTACCTAGTCTACCTATTTCCACCTCCCAAGGCTGAGTCACTAGAAAAATAGAGAAGAGTTTCCCTGCTGAGAGCCCTGTCTCCACCCCACTCCCTCGGCCCAAATCTGTCCAGGCTGCAGACCCGAAGACTGCAGCCAATTTGACCAGAGTGACCTGAGACCACTGTCCTGCCGAGGTCAGGGGAGGGCCCGGACCAGCTGCGGGGCGAGGGAAGAACCTGGAAGGTAGGGCTGGAGGCGGGGTGGGCTCCCTTCCCTGCACCCACCAGTCTTCCTCGGCCTGGAGTCTCCCACCGGCCTCCTGGGCTTCAACCCTCCGCAGACTTATCTCGCCCGTAGCACAGGCATGCACCCTCCTGTCCTGCCCAGCCCGAGTTCAAACGAGGGTAGCATTCATTAAAAATGTCTTTTATCCCCGGCCAAATCAATGTTTCTTTACGGGGCTAGTTTCTTGTCCCAACCCACTCCCCTCGCCAGATTCAAGGGACCGTCAATTCTCGGGGTTAGAGCCCAGCAGAGGCCCTCCACGGCGGCTCCTCCAGGGCCAAAGGCCGGCCGGCCGGGGGCCCCACATTCCCACCCCGCTCCCCACGCGCCCGCACCCACACAATAAACGTCAGCCTAATCTCCAAACCCTATCGTCCCCCCAAGCACAAAATAACAGAGCCCTCCCTGCGTCTGTCATCTCGCCCACCTCATTCTCAATGGCTTCTAACTCCCGAAATAAAGATAAGAGAGCACTGTGTACGTTTTCTACACAAATAGTGGAAAGTAATAAAATAAACATCAAAGATGAGCTCCCAGTCCTCGCAGCCACGTTGCTGATTTCAACAAAGGCAGGAAAAAGGAGGAAACGTCGGCGTGGCAGGCGGGGACTGGAAGTGCACCTTCCCGGGGCCAGGGCGCTGGTGCGCGGGGGCACCGAGGCCGAGAGTCCTGGTGCGGGGAAGGAGCCCCTTTCTGGACGTCGCACACCAGTGCCACTGAAGCCACAGCACAAGTGCAAGAGGAGGCGGAGCAGCGGGACCGCACAGGGCTGCGGGCGCCTCCCGGGCGCCGGGTGCTCGGTAAGCGCCCGAACGACCGGTCTCCGCGTGGCACGGAGACACGCAGGCCACCCCAGCAGGGGGCCGGGCTGGCCTTCTTCGGAGCCTCTAGGTAAAGCGAAACAAAAGAAAGTGAAAGTCGGAAGCTTCGGGGCAAGAGTCAAGGTCATGCCAAAAGGCGCTTAACTTTTCAACCCGTGTTTTAACTCATTAAAAGAAGGTACTGGGAAAAGCCACTTGTCGAAAGGAAAAACTGGGAGGAGGCACAGCCCGTGGCTCCCGAGAGCGGTCACTAGGACGCGCGTCCTGGGCGATGTCCGCCGCTCCGCACCGCAGTGTTCACTAGGTGAGGGTTGCTTTCCTCAGCCGCACGGCTTTCCGCCCGGAGCCCCAGGCCGAGCCCAGGTACCTGCTCCCCGCCCTGGCGCGTCCTTTCCGGGGCCCGCAGGGGAGCCAGCCCCGCGCGCGCTCTCGCCCAGTCGTCCGGGACCTCGGGCCGCAGGGACCCCTCCTGGCCGCGGGAGGCCGGGCGCTCACACCTGTGCGGGCGCGGGCGGGCAGGGCAGCACACGTGCGCGCATGCACACGCACGCTCACACGCGCACAACCGCCGCGCGCACGCTCCCCATTGGCGGGAGGCGGAGGGCGGGGCCGGCCCGACCCAAAACAAACAACCTGCGCCTAGCTACTC
>NW_004955465.1:11751743-11803381 GCF_000276665.1 Chinchilla lanigera | reverse complement strand
CACCTGTACTGCCCCCTGCGGCTGCCCGCGGCCCTGCAGGTGGCCTCGGCCTGCGGTCCTGGCGCGCATCTGCCCTACCCAGTGGAAACGCTGCTGGCCTGAGCCGCCGCTGAGCGCGGCGGGGGTGGGCGCCGTTGGGGAGAAGGGGAGCCAGGCTCGGGCTGTGCACTTTCCACCCAGAGGAAAAGACTTTTTTTAAAATCTCCATCAAACGTGCCTTAAAGCTAAGCATTTTGACAGAAGTGTTTTAACTTAGTCCAAAATATTTTCCTTTGTCTTTTATAACCTTACAGAGGACCAAAGCAGTTCTTAATTGCTTTAATATCTTGGCTAAGCCTGTCCTCTCTCGTAAAAACTTTTCCTCTCGTTATTACCCAGGCTCCCCATAATTCCTGTTTTTATTGCACCTTCCATTGATTTACAACCCCCCCCCAAGAAAAGAACATCAGGGAACCATTCCATAGGGCAAATGACATGACTACTGTTTGGGGTCCGCGGGACCCTGCGAGTGTACGTGTGTGGCATTCACAAGTGTGACTGTCCGAGGTGTCAGAGAATCGTCGTCATTTCTCTGCTATCCACCAATGCTTCACTGTGCCAAACGAGGAAAAGAAAATGTGGGCGTTTTTTAAATAAATTATTTATATTTTTTTGAAATCCGATTTGAAAATGTTGCAGGCAACGGCTACAGCTTTATTAGTGGTTCTCTAACTGTGGGCCAAGCAGTTTCTTTAAAGGAAAAGTGGATATGTGTGTGGGCGGCCAGGACCACTGCCACTCGAAAGCAAGTGTGATTTTTATTTTTTAATATTATTTTATTTGTGTTTGTGTACATATTCATGTATAAATTTTATGAAACCCATGCATAGCGCTTATTTTTTAATAAAACTCACAATTGACTTACATACTTCGTGGTGATGAGTTGGAGGCAGAGTTTTTTGTTTTTGTTTTTATCCCCAATTCCCCCAAAATGGATTCAGGTTTAAGTCCCAGGAAACTTCGTCCTGGGATCAAAATCTTTTCGGGCAGAAGCAGCCTGCAGCCTTCCTGACCAAACACCACTGCACATCTTTTCAGGGTGGACCTTCTGTTAATGAGGTAGAGCCAAAACTTTGCAAGCCTTCACTTGAGAGTTCCCAGGACAACCGATGTGTCCACTTTCTCCCCGGGAAGCCTTCAGCTGGGAGATTGAAGGCGTGACTCGCTCATAGGCAGGCCCACATTTCCAAGCAAATTGGATCCCATCTTGTCCAAGAAGCTAGAAAGTCTTGGCCGAAGACTAGCTTGCCACCAAAAAAACAAAGGTCTTCCTGCGATGAAATGAGTAGCTTGAACGTCAGTGTTTGTCAAAACCATCCACCTTTTAGAAATGCACAAGTTCCTTTGGCCACTTGTTTGTTAGTAAGTTCAAAGGCAGCAGGTCTCTAACAATAAATATCTAGGTAACTTGCAAAAGGGTAATGCAAATGGTAAGGAATTCAGAGGCCGGAAAGCGGCCTCTCTGGAAGGGCTGCCATTGTTTTCCTACCCAGAAGGGGATCTTGGGTGGGTCTCATCCACCCCAGCCGGGAAGATGATGTGAGATCCACGTTCAGGAGGTGGAGCTTATTTGAGGATGACCCTTTTACCAGGAATTGAAGGAAAAAAACCCATGCTTAAGTCTAGCTAACAAGTCTTGACTGATTTCGGTTATAGCTACTTAGTAGTCATAAAGAGTGATAATAATAGGGTTGAATTATGACAAAAGGTAGACATTTGCACTCACAAGGCCAATAATTAGACCAGCAAAGGGGAAGGGGGCAACAGGTCCATTGGGTGGAAATCACCTCACTCAACCTCAGCTCCGCTTTGGAAGTCCAGGACTGGGGAAAACCAGCCCCCCGGGGTGCCGCCCCCCCCCCATTGCACCGGCAAAGAGCTGTGTGTAGTGAAAGGTTTAAATCTATGGTCTAAAGCTGTTGTTTTCATTTCCACACTGACGCGGAAGGCAGTCCTGCCAATGGAAGTGTAAAATTGCTGCTGTCCTCTGAACTCAGATCTCCTAAATCCCTGGCCTTTTACCAAAATCGCTGCTAATTTATTTATGTTAAAGCATGCAGAAACAGCATGGAAAAGAAGAGAAAGATGGTGTCTTAAATATCACAAAAGTTTTTTTAAAATAAAAATCACACCTTCCTCCAAAAAAATCCTTCCTAATGAACACCTCAAAGGGTTGTGATCCCCTGTCATCGCTGGTCCCCTTCTCTAGCTTCTAGAGAGCTTCAGGCACGTGAAATCTAAGCTTCTATCCCATGACCCAAGGACATGCCAGCCCAGGAAGGTCGGGCCCCCAGGCTGCGGCCAGGCAGGAAGCTTGCAGTTTCTCCAGAAACACAGAGTTTCGAAGGCACTTTGAGAACCAGCGACGCTAAATTCACTGGATTCGTAGAAATCACAGACTCAGTCTTCAGCAATGACAATGCAGGAGGACCCCACCTCGGGTCCCAGCTGGACAGCTGGATCTCTGTAGCCAGCAGGGTCTGTCCCCTGTGACTCTCTCACCAGAAGCAGGGCCACCTCTCCCCTCTCTGGACCTATGACGGCCCCCCCAGCCCCTTCGCACCCCACTGCCAACAGGGCCACTGCAGACATCAGGGGACTGAAACACCTCAGCTAACCCTGGGCCAGGGACGTGGGGTGAGGCTCTGCTTGGCTGAGGAGATGCCCTTGACGCCTGCCCAGTGGTAGGGCTGCTGCCAGGCTCAGCCAGTTTTCCAGAGACCCCTCCTGCCTCCCACCAACAACCAAGTCCCGGAGTAGGAGTTCCGCAGCCACCTGCCCCAGCCCCCTAGGAAACCTTCTCAGCTCCCTCAGACCAAGGGATGGAGAGAAAAGTTGACCTGGACAGGACCCTGGGGCGCTGAAACACCGGGTTTCCAGCTCCCCACCTCCCTCATGGGCTGCAGAGCTGCTCTGGGAGGAAGCGGGGGCCCGGGCTGAAGGGCCTCCGGAGCGGGCGGTGAGGATCTCCCCAAGTCCCATGGCTGTGGATAAGGAATCTGACCAAGGCTCCTTCCAGAATCAATTCTCAAGGGGAAAACAAAGCAGCAGGTCAACCCCAGCAGGTAAAGATGGGCTGTCTAGGCGGTAGACGCAGGCCTAGGGAGAATCACTTGTGTCTACAGTACCACAGCCTGGCACCTTGCTCTGTCAGAGCCCTGTGTTCCCACTCGACCTTCAAAGTGAGAGCCGTCAGGCTACCTGAGGAGCCCCAACCTCATCCCCAAGAAACTGGGCCACAGAGCCGCTCTCCGCACTGAGCAGCCCTCTGCAGAATCCCGAGCACACTTTGGCCGAACCTAGCTGCACTCCCCAGGTAAGTGTCTCAGTTCACGCTGACGGCAGTGCTGGGCAGATTTCCCAAAGGAGCGAATGATTTCCTTCACTGCTAAGCACGTGCTCCCTGCCCTCACCCAGAAGAGTCCTCTCCTAGAGGGGGCGGCATCCCTGCCTGCCTGGGAGACCTGCAGGCCGGTGGTCAGTCCCAGCCTGGTCGTGTGGCAGGAGGCAGGCTCTCAGCCCTGCGGAGGGCAGCGATTCCATTCGGGAAGGAGGTCGCTAGGTATGGGTGTGAGCAGCAGGGCGCTCGCTCGGGGGCAAGCGGTGACAAGTGAGTCCTCCCGGCAGAGGCTGCTCCTGCTTCCCCACCCGGCCCCAAGCAACAAAAATGGCCTCTTTTCTACTTTAAAGAGAAAGTAGAATTTGTAATTCATGTTCTTTTTTTGGTTTAAAAGAAAGCCAGCTCAGTGTACTCACGTGACTGACCACTGCTCAGGTATCAGGGGACTGAGTTGGCATCTGACATACAACTCTGTGTTACTTTTTTTTAATTCTTTAGACTACAGTAACTGAGCTTTGCGCCATTTCTAGAAATTGGACCTCAAAGAGCCCTTTCATAAGTATTTTCTGCTTTCCAACACCACGATAGTTCTTTTTTAAGTAACAGACTTTATAGTTTTCTAATGAGGCCATTAAACTTTTGTTATGCTTTAACAACATAATTTGTTAATTCTTAATGTTGTCAACAAATGGCCCTAATAAATACGTTCCAGGAAGATCCTGATCAAAAACATAAAAAGGCAGCCCCCCCAGATCTGAGGACCTCTTTCAAACTGGCAAAGATTCGGCCGTCCTGAAGTGCTGGTGATTGCACAGCGGTCAGCCCCGTATCTGCTCGGCATTATTAAGATGGATGGGTGATTAGAAGCAAATGTCATTCCTGTGATTTGCCAACTTATACACAGCCTGGAAAGAGAACTGTATCGACCTTCGTTTTGGTGAACTGCAGCCAAACATAAACATTCTCAGAATCCACATTCCCCCAACCATCCCTGGACCTCTCTGTTGCTCTTTTCAGGAACAGTTTAACTCCGAGGACTTGCTGTAACTGAGGGTTTTTATAACATCTGTTTGAAGATCAAGATAATATATGGACTCAACCTCTTTGACATGTATGTGTTGTGTCTGATCTCCAGTTGCTAACCCTTCAGGAAAAGATAGAAAAATGTTGCAACCTTTGGCCTTCTCTACCCACTGTCTTTAAAGTTCTGCTAGTGCTCAACATCACAAAAGCGGCCCATTCAAAAAAGAATTCAGAATGACAAGGCTGCGGAGGTGTGAGTCTCAGTTCCAGCTGTGCCTCACACAACTGGATGACCTCAGAGAAGTCGTCATTCCCTGTAAACCTCAGTAGGACCAGGGTTGGATTAGACTGTCTCAGACCCCTCTTCCCCCTCACATCCATGAAAACTCTCGTGTAATGTCACAGACGACATGCTATGACATACTAGTAGATTTTTTTCCTGGATACTCAGTCAACTTGGGATCGAGTGTGTGTCTCATTACAACATTCATCAACATGGCTAAAGTTCTCACGGACAACAGCAGAATATATTGGAGACATCAGTGGACCAAGGACACACACCATGTGTCATTTTAATGGGTCACAAGATGTTTTCCAGTAATGCTTCCTCCCAGCTTACTTAAATTTATCTCAAAACCCCAGCTTTCAGGATTAGAGTAAAACACCAGATGCTTATTTCACAGGCAGGAGACAGAGTCTGAGACGTGGGGCCATTTTTAAGAGATTTCATCATAAACAAGGAGTTTAAGGCTGCTTTGCTGGGTCCCATGGTGGCTGCCAAGCCAGCGGCTCAGACCCTGGGCAAAGAAGATAGATCAGTCTTCATTTCCTTATGTAAGAGGCAGTTATCAGTGTGGCAGAGTAGATAAAATGCAGCTGAAAGGATGCAACGCTGAGCCTCAAGGGCCAAACAGAAGTTGGGTTCATTTGTTCCTGATGCCCTAGTAGAAAATCCATCCGTTTCTGTGCTGGTACCCTGGCTTCCTCCTTCCTGGGAAATCCTTCCTGTCCATCACCACCCCTCAAGCCAGCTCAGGCGGAAAGCAAGGTCGACCAGGAGGGTGTTCTCACCTTCATGGCCTTGGAAAACCATTCTCCTCCTATGGTCGTCCCTCCTCTGACTCAGTGCTCAGGTGGAAATGGAGGCTGGACGCAGCTGTCAGGGGAAGTGTGAACAGAAGGTGTTGCTCTCAGCGCGTAGCCAACGGCTCTGGGGGGACAGACACCTCCCCCTGCTGCTCGACAGGGCAAAGGGTGCTGGATGACAAGGAGCTCCGTCCAGTACACTGAGAAGAGGGAAATATCCGTGTCCATGACTCTGTGAGAAAGGCAAGGAACGCAGAAGTCACATCGGTGCTTGCCAGGAGCTGGGACGGGGGACTCTGAAAGGCAGAGGGGGACTTTGGGGGTGAGGGAAACACCCATTTGAGATGGTGCTTTCATAGCTGTATGTGCTGGTCAGAACTCAGTACTGCACACAGCGCACGGGATATAAAGTATGCCTGATATAACCCTGACCCAGCAAACCCACTCTTACTGGGGATGAATGCTGACACTTTCCGGATTGCCCAAACCTCGGGTGTTTCCCAACAACAAACTTCATTAAAAGAAATAAAGTGTGAAATTTCAACTAGCTGGAACTAGTTAGGGAGGTGGTTTTGGAAGAAAGATAAATTTCCCAGCACCCAGTACTGGTGCTCACTGCCCTTCCAAGTGGAATGGCGTCAACAGCACCATTGAATGGCACACACGGCCCCTTCGTGGCTGAGAAAAGACGGAGCTGCAGCCCATGTGGGAGGGTGCCGCATTTCTGTGGTCTCCTCAGCTTCCCAAAGTCTAGATTCCTTCAACAAAGTAACTGCTGCTATGAGACACTGCCAAATGCTAAGATCAGCACCCAGGCCTGTGGAGGAAAGAGCCCCCCCCAAAGTGCACGAGATGAAACTAAAAGAGCTTTGAGACACCCTCAGATGATCAAACACAGGCTCCCCACCCACACCGGCTTCCAGGAGGAGCCCCAGTATGAAAGAGATCATGTCACTGCAGTTCCCTCTGCTTCCTGACCCTACCTGCGCCCCAAGTCCTTAATCACAAGTGTCAGAAAGCTGGGGAGATGTTGAGCAAAGCAGACACTTTTGACCCCTCACAGAAGTTACGCAGAATAATTATTAGTTCTTCTGTTTATTAGATGAGTCCTTTTGACTAATAGCCCTGGGGTTCGTTTATAAAGGCAATAAAAGACCTCATCATGATTAAGTGCCCAATGATGTGGCTCGTCCTAGATTGGGGCTGAAGCAAATTCACAAGGCCAAGATGCCTCTCTTGAGAGCCAAGGAGGACAGGGCCTTGTCCTCTCTCCTCTCCCGTGCATGGCTCCAGCATCTGCTTCAGAAATCCCTGTCAGAGTTGCTCAGGCGTTCCAGCCAGGCAGCTCTGCCGGCCAACTTAGATCCAGGACAGAGCAAATCTGAGCCCGAGTTTGCAAAATGCAACCTCAGTGTGATTTATGAAAGAAAAGCGGTGTCTGGTGGCCCCAGTGCCCCCTCCCAGCTGGGACCCTGAGAGAAGGTAAAGTGCTTCAACAAACATATCGGGCCCTCGAACCCCACCTTGCCCAACAGGGCTCTGGTGTGAGTCACAGGAAATGAAAACTACAGTATCTTTTAGTCACCCTTGATTCAGTAGGAGCAAGCGCCAGCCCAGAGCCAGGCCCATGGCTGGTTGCTTGCACAGTGATTCATGGCGGGGCCAAAATGCTCTGCCAGACAAGATCTTTCCCTGCATTCTCTGCCGGCTTCGCTAGCCTCAAACCCACCCCAGCCCCAGCTCACCGCGTCCGGGAACATCACCGTTTCAGTGAGTCTGTTGAGCTACATAACCTTTGCCATTGTGTAGACCTGAGTTCTACTGAAAGGCAGAATGGGAGTAATCAGTGCTCCTCACAGGCACCCCGTCCCTCACACCTTCAGTAATCGAGGGGCCCGGAGGACTAACTCGCTGGTCTAGACAACTCAGTCTCTGAACTCAGCACATCCATCCAGACAAACATAAACCACAGGGTGTTCAACAAGTAAATCAATATCCAAAGTTTACATATTCAGTACTTCACTAGCAGAGGGCTACTAGGTAGGAGTGAAAAGCACCCTGTGAGCTCCTGGTCACTGGCAGTGAGTTCTCAGACAGCCCACATGAGGTCAAGCTGACTCTCACTGCCGCCAGTTGTGCCTCTTGTTGGGCACTTTTGTCCCCGGGTGTGAAACTGTGTCACAGCGCACTTGCAGGAGGCTGCTTTTCCATCCCATGGGGAGGCCACTCTGCTCCTGCTGCAGCCTTCAATGTGAGTTAGAAGGCAGGTGCAGAACTTAACAGCCTGCAGTGTGTGTTTGGAATGTGGGCCCCACAGCAGTGGGGTGACATCTGACAAGACTGAGGACTGCAGAGAGCTGGGACCAACGGAGGGAGGGACGCTCCCAGGCCGTCCGCAGCTCTGAGGTCCTGGCTGCCCAGTTCCTCCCCTGCTTCCTCACTCTGCTCTTTGGGGGAATGAAAATGTGTTGTTATCATCAAACACACCCAAGAGCCAAAGCTGGGCTTTAGTGCTAAGTCCGAGGCAATCTGAAGGATAAAGGGATCACTGGAATCAGTGATATCAGCTCCAAGCCTGGCAAGGAAGAGACTGGCTTCAGAGAGAGCTCCCCTAAAGCGTTCAGCTGGAGAAGCCTGCCCCCACGCCCATAGGAAAGGTCCCTCTCTCTCCTGGAGGACACCCTAGTCCCTGAGGGGACTCTTGGAGGACGGCCCTTCCCAACCCCACTGCCTGCCAGGATGATGGCAGTGAGAGCATGCCACTCTCCTTCCAGGGAATCACTTTCAGACTAGCATGGCTTCCCTGGAGGGAAGACCACATGGCCAGGGGCAGGCAGTCAGCAAGCAGTTATCTGGAGGGGATATGGTGGGTGGGCAAGTGGTTAATCCAGCCTGCAAACATAAGGAGCAAGGGCCCAGGGGCAGCCCCAGCCCTAGGTAAGGACTGAGGCAGCCAAGCCTCCTGATGGGGAAAGAGACCAGCGATGGAGCTGGGATGTGCCCTGGGTCCCGACTCCCTGCTTGGCATGCAGATCCCCCCACTCAGCCCTGCGTTTGGTTGGGGTGTCCCAGAAGCAAATGCTCAGAAAAGACCTGGAGCAGCAGCTCCAGAAATACCCGTACTGGGGAGGGAAGTGGGCGGGTTAACAGAAGCCAGCAAACCCATGGCGTCACCAGGCCAGCTGGGTCCGTGGGCAAGGAGGATTCAAGCTGGTGAGGAAATGGGGTGTTTGAAATCCCCGCCTGCATATGGCCCACCAGTGCTCGGCCCAGCAGCTGCTGTCCAAGTGCCTGGGGCCGGCAGGGTTGGGTATCTTGGCTGCTGGGTATTATGCTCCGTGGCTTCTTCCACCCTCTAAAGACCTGGAGCAGTGTCCACAGTGGAAAGCACCCAACAGATCCTCCTTCCCACCCCAGTGCAGCCTGCCACCCCTTCCCATCGCAACTGGGGTCTCTGAGCAAGGACACTGGTCTGGGTCAGGGCCTCTGACTCGTCGGATTTGCCAGTTTCCATCACATTAATATTCTGACAACGGCCAGTTTCAAGCCATCTGCAGTCTAACACTGGATGCCCCATTCCACACTGAACAATGGAGTTGCATCGTGAGCCGACCTGTGTGTCTGCTCCAGCGTACCACTGAGGCAGGACAGGGCTTCCCCCTTGGGGCTCAGGTGAGTCACTAGTCTTAGTATCATCTGCTGTCACCTGGAGATCTACAACTCTGAAGGCAGCGTGCCCAGGTCTGAATCCCAGGTCGGGTAATATCTGCTGTGACCTTGGGCAAGATCCTTAACCAACCCGGGCCTGTTTCCTCACACTATCATGGGAACACTAATGGCGATGACCTCGAAGCGCTCTTGAAGAAGTTCAGTGAGCTGTTCCCTGCGGGGTGCTGAGGACAGTGCCTGGCATGAACTAAGCTGGGATTACTCAGGCCGGAGAATGAGCAGTTGATAAGCCAGGTCCCTGAGAGCATAACAAAGTCGTCCTGTTTATCCTGAAGACTGCATGGCCATCACTCAAGCAAAACCACATTCCTTTGGAAGATAGAGGACGACAGACAGAGACTGATGCACTCCTGTATAAGGGGAGCCTTATGATGCCCAGGAAATGAAGCCAACTTTAAGCCTGGGATGGTGGGATGGGAGATCTGTACAGCCCTGGGCTTGGGCTCAAGGTTTGTTTTGTCTTACTATATACAGGACCGTGTACCCACAAGGTGGTGATGTGGTTTAGTGTATATGTTGTGAAACGATTAGATCTAGCTAATTAACATGCCCATTACCTCATATACTCATTTGAGAGGAGCACATTTAAAGTCCACTCCCGGAGAAGTTGTCAAGCCTAGGATGCGCTATTGTCTACTCCTGGCACCGGGCTGTGCAATATGTCTCCAGAACTGCTCTCCAGCTGAAACTTCTCACCCCTCCCACAACACCCCCATGCCTCCCACCCCCATCCCTGGCCGCCACCATGCCACTCCATTCTGCGGCCTCAGTTCTCTTCAGTCCCTTTCTAAGTGAGGTTGCCAGCATTCTTCTTTTGTGTCTGGCTTGCTTTGCTTATCAAAGTGTTCTCCAGAGATGACAAGAGTTGTTTCTTTTTAAAGGCTGTCTACTATTCCACGGTACCTCGATGCTCCCCTTTCTTTACCCACTGGAGGGCGCACTGAAGGGCATACTCCACGTCTTGGCTGCTACGGATAACAAACATGGCAGCGACCGCAAGAGCGCGGCGTCTCTGGCGCGTACCGGTCTTTTCCTCTAGAGGTGCACACGGTAGTCGGCTGCTGGGTCGCATGGTGGCTCTGTTCTTGCTTTAGGGAGACTCCGCAGACTGTTTCCCACAGCGGTGTGCCAGGGTTCCCTCTTCTGCACATCTGCCAACATCCCGACTGTGGGTGCTCGCCATCCTAGGGGCCTGAGGAGAGAGCCTGCTGCGGTTTAATGCGCATTTCTCTGATGATTCGGGCGCTGAGCAACCTTCCCGATATCTTTCGGCCATTCTCGGGTCTTCTGCTAAGAAGTGTCTTTTCCGGTCCTCTACGCATTTTCCAACCAGGTTATTTCTTTCTGTGGTATGGAGCTACCAGGGCTCCCTATATGTTTTAATAATAATGAATCTCACGTGTTATTTGTATCTGAGGCTTTTTGGCCCATCGTGCATTTTCAAATAAAATAAGGGTGCTAGAGCTGAGTCGCAGAAGGAGGAAATCTAGGGCTAAGACGCAGCACGCAGGAGAGCAAAGGCACAAGGCCCTGGCCGGGCCCTGTTCTGGCAGCCCCGTGCTGTGGGCCCTGAGCCCTGCGCAGTGTGCCGGATTCTTAGAGGGAGTCGGGGCCCTGTGGGTGGTGGCTCCCAGAGCCGCTCACTCCAGGGCTCTAGAGAAGCAGCGGTGTCTACCTGAACCGGGAATAAGCCGGAGGCACAGCGCCAGGTCGCAGAGGGGACAGTGTGCACAGTGGGTGGCTTGGAGCCTGGAACCGACGCATCCACCAGGGAGTGGAGGTGGGGAGGGGGGAAAGCCAGCCGCACACTGTGGACCTTGTCTGCAGCCGAAGCAGGATGGGAGCCCGTGAGAAGCATGCTGGGCAGAGGGCTGGCGCTGTTCCTGGGAGGACACAGTGACTCTCGAAGGGTGGTGTGGAGGGGCACACGGCTGGCAGCAGCACTGGAGCCTGTGTCGTGGTCCTGCTGAGTCAGGATGCTCCAAACCCACAAGCTGAGCCGGGTGACAGGCCCGCCGGGGACCGGTGTGGGGTCAGAGGAGGGCTCTGGTTTGGAGAGCCCGGCACAAAGTCATGATCAACTGAGCGGTTTCTGACCAGCGGAAGTGCTCCGAGTTGCCCAAGTTGTTCTACCTGGATGTGGCCTGGGGGCGGCGTGGAGGTGGCCCTCAGGCCCTGGGATTGAGCCACAGGCAGGAACTCCAGGGGCTCTGGCCTGAGAGGCCAGCAGTTGCAGCTCTGAAGTTCAGATCTTGAGTGGAGCAGTCCGGCGGGCAACACCCAACATCTCCCACAAGGGAAGCAAAGCTCAGACCTCTGTGTGCGCTGCGCAGGGGAGCAGAGCCGCGTGCTGAATGTGGGCGCATGGCGGCCTGCTGTGGAACTCAGAGGAAGAAGTGCACTACAGTATGTTAAGCATATTGCAAATATAGTTACATAGATATGAGTGAGTCAGGGAGAATAACACAGCTCCTGAAGCTCCTAGGAAAGTGCTCCTGGCTCAGGGAAAAGGGAGGCGAGCAGGCATGACAAAAGCCAGGGGTGGTGGCACAGGCCTATAATTCCAGCATCTAGGAAGCTGAGACAGAAAGCTCACCATGAGTTGTAGGCCAGCCTGGGCTCCATAGTGATTTCAAGGCCAGCCTGGACCACATAGTGAGATCCTGTCTCAAAGCAAAACTAAAAGAGACTCGAGTTAAATGCCACAGGGGCAGCCTCATGGAGGGGTGTGTGCAGGACCATCCCCAATAGTAAAAACAAAACCAAAATGCAAGTGAACCAAGAAGGAGAGTCTGGAGAGTGAGTGTGGCGTCATGAAGGCAAGGACCACTGAGGGTTCAGGGACAGGAACAAGAACTAGGACGCAGCCTCTCTAGAACTCCACAAAGGGTGGAGACAGAGTCCGGCAGAGCAGGAAAAGACACAAGGTGCAGGGAAGGTCACTCTTCCACCATGACAGAAGAGCCTTGAGTATCGCAAGGCTCCTGGAATGCGCTAGGAGGGATCCTGGGCTACACACCCTTGAAAGGGCTCGTGTGGGCTGGAAGGGGCTGGGGGCTCTCGAAGCAGGGCTGGAGTGGATGGCAGACACCCATGCTGCCCCAGTCCCCTTGTTTCACCATGAGCTAAGGGGCCAGGCGGAGTGGCGGCCGGCCAGGGCTCTCTGTGGACTGAGGGGACAGAGCACCAGTCAGGGTGCCATGGCAGACCCCATGCATGGTAGCCAGAAAGAAGAGGGCAATCAGTGTGGGCTCCTCAAGCTGACATCTCCCTGAAGGTCCAGCAGAAACTGTCCTGCTCATAGCAGAGTCTGCGGTCAAAGCATCCTGGATTATGACCCAGCTCTGCACGCAGTAGTTCTGTGATCTCACGCTAGGTACTTGGTCAAGCTGAACTTTTAATTCTTCCATCTAGAGAGGAGTCTATTGGGCTCGTAGGCCTGGTGGGGGCCCTGACATTAACCTAGAATACATATGTGTAATTACATACATATTTTGTATAGAACAGATACGTGCGAATATTATATATGTATTCACACACCTCTACACGGTGCATGGAAGAAGTATTCAACAAATAGTAATCAGTGTTAACAGCGGGCACCTTTAATGATGAAATCAATCCTCAACAAACAACTTATAATTATACAAATTATACAATTTACCAAGAGATAGACACAGGGGAAAGAGTGCTTCAGTACTTTCAATTAAATTACCTGGAATTTGATCTGTAGGATTATATTATTTATGTTACAAATCAAAGTCATGTAGGTCTTTGCTAACATGCATATCATATCACTCACGTGAAGAAATGTAAAACTTCAGTGTGACTGATTGTGCAATTAACTTATTTGGTCATAAAGGGAAAAATACCCCACATGTTTAGGAACTCTAGTAGAAACCCTAAAACCCTAGGTTGAGTACAGATGAGACATGTTGAGCGCCCTGTAGAAACTTTTTAGGGTTAAGTCAAGAAAATACATTGCAGAAACATTGCTGCAAGGAGTAACCCCCCAAAAGTTTTATTTTTCTTATTTCCTTCTCTAGCAGAGCTAAACAAAAGGTAAGCAAGGTGCTTCTGTTCCATTCTTTCTTCAGCTCAGGGGCCACCATCTGCTATGTTCCTCTGTCAAAGTAGGAGAAAAGCCCCACTGGTTCTGAGAAGGTGCAGGCCTTTGATTAACCCCATTTGAAACTGTGTTCCTCCTTCTCTGGTTCAAACCCTCAATTTTCCGTTTTTCTCTCACTCAATGTTCTTGCCATCTTCCCCTTCAGTCTTTGAGGTTGTCAAAGATTAGCCAAGTATTTTTATACCTGTAAATGGACAGCGTTCTTGAGGAGAGGAGAGAAGAGGGGGGAGAAGAGGGGGGAGGAGAGGGGGGATGGGAGGGGAGAGGAAGGAAAGGGGGGAGGGGAGGGGAGGGGAGGGGAGGCAAGCTCCTGCCTGGGCCTCACACAAAGCCCCTATAGCCTTTCTATTTCCAAGAGGGTGCAAAGCCTCACTGGCCACACACAGCTGGAGCTAAGATATTGAGCTGCACAGGGCCAACAGAATTGACTTGAATCACATCCCTACCTCACTCCATACATCAAAATAGATGCTTAAAATAGAGAGAAAGTGTTTCTAACCCAGGAGAGCGCTCAAGAAGGGAGCATGGGTGTGTTTTAGGTCTTCTCTATGTAGGCAAAGCTCCCGGCAGCATGGCACAGACCCTTAATGCTGCCAGAGGAGTGTAGGCAAGTATGAATCTGCAAACACTGGTAACTTTCATTCCCTTAAAACATAGGCAAAGCGAGAACATTTGTGGCCTACTGACAAGTAAAGACTAATGACAAATCAAAGATTTTATACATCCATCCTTAACACTGCTAAACAAGATCAATAGAAATGGGCAGTGGGTAAGATCACAGTTTCAACAAATAAATAATGAATAAATGTTTATGGCAAATAGGCCATAAACATGTGTACAAGGATCAAATTTTCCTAATTAAGATGCAAATTAAAACAATAATGACTCGCCATTTGTTGCTTTTGGGGAAAGATTTAAAAGTCTGATTGGACCTGGCTTCAGCGAGGGTTGAGGAAATAGGTAGTTCATATAATGTTAATGGGGTTGTAAACTGGTACAACCTTTCTGCAGGGCAATTTGGCAATATCTATTAAAATGTAAAATGCACATACCCTTTGACCCCGCAATCCCTTGGCGAAGAATTTATCCTGAGGGTATGTTCTCTCAACTGTGCCAAAAGTACATGTGTAGTGGTGGGGTGTATGGTGCAGTATTGTTTGTAATTTCCTCCCAGGCCCAAAAAAAAATTTCATATCAATTTTTAGAAACAGGTTAAAATAATTAAAATATAACCGTGCAGTAGACTGCTAAGCAGTTATGATGTGCAGAGTGGATCTTTGTGTTGTATGGAAAAATGTCTGGTATATGGAGGAAGCCAGTTGCAGAATGATACTTTAAGTGTGGCTGCATTCACTCCAAAGATCTCAAGAGAGGGAGAGAGAGAGAAAGGGAATGACAGAGGAAGAAGTTAGAAAGAAGTGTTTGCATGGAGGAAATTTTAAGGAAGATTCTAAGAAAGTCTTAAAATAAATTGTAATTACCGGTAGGGCTAGCAGGGCCCTGGGTGGAAGAATATATGTTATCTTTCACTTGTATGAAAGTGAAGAATATATGTTATCTTTCACTTCTGTTAGGGATTTTGTTTTTTTGTTTTTATTTTTGTATATATGTTTTGGTGAGGGATTTTGTTATTGTTGTCTCAGGTTTTTTTGTTTTGTTTTGGTTTTGGTTTTTGGTTTGGGCATTTTGGTTTTTGTTTGGTGCTAGAAATTGAACCCGGGGCCTTCACATTGAGCTACACTCCCAGCTGCCCCTGCTCTTATGTTTTATTTTGAGACAGGGTCTTGCTAAGTCTTTGAATTAGTTGCATGAGCTGGGTATGAACTGTCACCCTCCTGCCTCTGCCTCCCAGAGAGCTGGGATCACAGGTGTGGGCCATCACAGCCAGCTGGGAAGAAATTGTACCATGAATGTGTATTATTTTACAATTTAAACAAACATATTTTATTGAAAAGGGAAGAAAAAAGGCAAAGGAAGAAAAAAAGAATGAAAGGGAGGGAAGGAGAAAGAGAAAAGGGCAGAGGAATGCGAGTTCCTCCCTGTGAGTGGAGGTGCGTTTCTCCAAGGGACACGGACTAGCAGCACATTTAAAAACTGCAGCAGTTTTGCCGAACTTCACGAACGCTGATCTGTTGCATCTTTTATAAGAAAAAAAGTATCCCGTGGCTGACTGTGTCCACGCTTCTCCTTCGCCTCTGCAAAGCGCGCTGGGATATAAAGTCCTTACTGCAGCCTCGACCCAGGGCGACTACAGGAAGCCAGACGTGTTTCCTCCCCTAATACACAAATGTGTGTTTTGCCTGATGTTTTTGTCTCCGTGCCTAGATCCCACAGTGATAGGCGCCACCGGAGCGCTCAGACGAGGACGCGCCTGCCTCTGCGGAGGGAGACAGGGAGACAGAGGGAGACAGCGGGAGACTCAGACTCGGAGGTCAAGAGGCTGATTCTCCAAAGGCCACAGTGGGGGTGGAGCGGCGGCCAGCTGGGGCCGATCAAAAGTCAGGCTTCATCGCTCGTGCGATGCTTTGAGCAGATTAAATCTCCCCTTCCTCTAAGGTTCTGGGAGCTTACCAGCAGCTACATGAAGAATATTTCTCTTGCATGTTAAACTTAAAATCATACCTGAGGTCTATGTTATAAAATAGTGGGTTATGGCCAGGGCTTTTATTTTCCCCGTGAAGAACTGGTTTTTAAAAATCGAGATTTTAGGTCGGGGGCATAGCTGGGTGGTACAGCACCTGCCTAGCATCCACAAGGCCCGGTTTCACCCCCAAAACAACAAAAAATAAAACAGAAATTGGGAGATTTTAAGAAGACTCAAAAGTTATCAGGACATTGGAGCAAAGTTCAGACATCCCCCAGAGCCAATACTGGAAGGACAAAGTCCTCAAGGAAAACCCCTGGGGACCCCAAGCTGTTCCTCTTGCCCTGCCTGGCCTGACCCAGGGCCTTATCCGGCACTGAACACTGCTACTGCTACTACAGCTTAAAAATATTCTGCTACCACTGCACAGTTTAAATATTAACAGGCACGTAAAGCTGCTGGAAGAAAAGCCTGGAGCCGGCAATGGGAGGCTTGGAGCAAGCCTCGGCTGGATTCTGTAATTATTTCTTACGCAACTCCAGGTCTCAGTCACAGCTTTCTGAAGATCACACACTTCCAGCCAGCGTTGCATAAGTCTTTTCATAGCACAATCATTAGTCATTAAGAAGCCGAACAAAGGGCCATTCGGACCAAGGTGGCACTCTAACGTGGCAAGGGTTTGCTCTTAGGAAAGGAAAAATGACCTGCACATCTTGCTCCAACATGGAAGTTATGAAGGAGAGGAGGTTAGGAAGGGAGGGGAAGATGGAGGGAAGATAGGAAGGAAAAGGAGGTGAATCGGAGCCGGGAGCAGAACACAGAGTGCATGGGGCCTGTTGTTGCTATTTCTGTGCTGTTTTGCTGTTGCCCTTTAGACTGCCACCAGGCCAGCTCTTCCTCAGGTCTCCCTGCCGTGGCTGGGGAACAGGAGGAGAGGCTGCTCGTCCAGGGTCCTGAGCTGCCCAGGGTGCTTACCGAGTCCCGGTTTTTCCCCTTTAGCAAAATCCTCATCCTACGTCCACACACTGACCTTCCTCATACTCACAGCTGTGAAGTCACCGACGCCCTGGTTACTTTTACTGAAATTCAAACCTAGAACCTGCAGTGTAGAAGTAGAGAACTAGAAAGAACCAAGTCTAGTCCACTGAGCCCACAGACAGGGAAACTGAGGCCACAGTCACCGTGACAGGCGTTTTCCACACACGGGGCAGGACCTCGCAAAGGCACCCAGCTTGCTGGGCTCTCCCTGCTCCCTCGCTCCCTCCAGAAAACCTTTGTCTGCCCAGTGAATCAGCGTCTGCCGGCAGCCTAGGTCCAACCTGTCTGCCCTGCCCCTGCCAGTGAGCGGGCAGGGAGATCACCGTGGCAACACTGCAGCCTGCAGGTGAGTGGGAATAGCACAACGCACACCTGGGAGAGCCGCCCACAGGTGGAGCTGGCTCAGGGCCTGGCCTCTGAGAGCCTCAGAGGCAAAAGGATGCTGGGCCAGAAGGGGCAACGGGTGGAAGGGCCCGGAGCAATGAGAAGAAATGACCCCCGCCATGGGTGGGGCTGAATTTCCACTGAGGGTCAGGAAGCTGAGACTTTTTACCTGTGCTTTCTGGAGAAAATGTGTGAGGACAGAAAGGCGTTGCTGAGTCATTCTTCCTCCTGTCCACAGAAGCTGCTGCTTCTCACTCAGGGTCCCAGGACCAGGTGGAGCTCCTCCACACTAATGGGAAACACCCTGCACATTAAAGCCATTTCCAGATGTGAGAGTTTACTGGACATCGGGAGGATGCTGCAGATGCTAACATCCAGGTTTTAGAATGTCTGAAAATATCTTTAAGAATATCAAACTGAGCGTAGTGGCACACACCCGTCATCCCAGAACTCAGAAGGCTGAGGCAGGACAATGCCTGTGAGTTCACGGCTAGCCTGGGCTACAGAGGGAGACTTTGTCTCATAAAACAGGGAAATCCAGTGGATTCATCAGTTGTACCCCAAGGGTGCCTAGTAATAGATCAATGTCAACCTGTAGGAAGGGCTCTAGGGGCAGATCCAAGAATCCTTTTTGTTCCATTTTTTTGCAATAAATTGGATAGAAATATCTCAGGTAGGAGAATGGAGATCGCAGCCCATCACCTGTGAGGATAACAAGCCCAGGAGGCCGGGACAATGGCCAGAAGCACAATTATGTTGATTGGCGACTGCAGTAGGCAGAAGCCAGCACAACAGAACATCACAGCCTCTATAAATCAATCCCACACTTAGATTTCAGAAAAACAAATTGCACAAGAGCAAGATGGAAGTGATAACACGGCTAAACAACAGCACGTGCAGCAGTGACAGGGTCCCTGATGACTGCCAGCTCAGCCCAAGTCACTTAAAACCAGCCTATCAAAAGGCACGAGGTTTGGTACTGTCACTAATTAAAAATAATCACAGCTTTCAGTACTCGTGTGTGCTATGCACATTCCTTCATCTAAATGCACCTCTTTTACTGGCTGTGTGCAGTAGGCATGTGAACAAGTTATGCTCTGCAGCCCGGTGTGCAAGAAGAGGAGCAGCCACCTGCTGTCCACTGGTGAAGTAAACCAGGGGAAGCACACGGTGGAATCCATTCTTGAAGGAGAATGGGAAAATTCTTCACCCAAAAAGTTAGAGCAATCTGTAAGGAGAGTGGGCAGGGGCAGAATGGGAGGAGACTTAGCGAGAAGAGAAAGCAGATGCTAAGCTTTATGCAGATTTGGGGCCTTCCTACTCGGTGACCCCTGTCCTGAAGTGGGCATGCCCGGTAAGTGTGAGCAATGCAGAGTAGCAGGACCAACCGCAGGCTCACGGAAACAGAATCTGCAGCCCTGGGTATCCAGCTCAGGGCCCTTGGGCTGAGCTACATCCTTGGCCCCTTTTTAATCTTTTATATTTTGAAACAGGGTCTTGCTAAGTCACTAAGTTGTCCAGGTTAGGCTTGAACTCATGATCCCTTCTGCCTCAGCCTCCCAGAGCTCTGGGATTACAGCTGTGCTCCACCATGCCCAGCTCAAGAATCTGCTTTTTAATAAGAAGATTCCCAAATGATTCCCATGCACACTTAAGTTTCACAAGTCCTTTTTCTTGTTTTGTGGTAAATAGTTTTTATTTGTAATTTAATTTTAATTGTAATGGTTTAAATCTAAAATGTTCTCGCAAAAGCTCATGTGTTCAGAGGTGAGGCCTGGTCAGAACAGGCTGTTCAATGAGAGCATGACCCGAAAGGATGTGTTCCTGCCCCTGCCCATCTCCGTCTGTCTGTCTGTCTGTCTGTCTCCTCCCCCCATGGCCATGTCCTTCTGCCATTCCATTTCTTCCTTGGAGCCAACCAACCTTGGACTAAATCCTCAGGAGCAGGAGCCAAAATAAGCGTCTCCTCCTTTGAGGTGCCACTGTCAGATACTTTGTCCCAACAACAGGAAAGTGGCAAGTATAATGGTAAACTGTGCATAGCATAAAATTTACCATTTAACCCTTTTTAGGGTACGATTCAGTGCATTAAGTACACGCAGGATGCCGTGCCACCTTCTCAGCCATCCATCTCCACAGCTTCTATAGATTTTAGTAGAGGTTTTGAACTGCTTGTGTGACTAAATTTCTGAAACACTTTTTTCTTTCTTGTTTGTTCTTTAAGGCATCTTCCATTGGTTGAGGCATTCATTCATTTAGCATTGATTGAGTGTCCATTCCAATCCAGGCATAGCCTCAGGCATCCAGGGTTACACGGCTATTGTGAAAGATAAAGTTTACACCCTAGAGAGTTGGCTGGCATAAGTCACTCATTTTCATCTTTTGTTCTCCAGCTTTATTGAAGTACAAGAGTAAATTAAAATGGTATAAACATGATGGAAAGCAGTATGAAGGCTGCTCAAAAAATTAAAAATAGAACTAACTGTATGATTGAGCAATCCCATTGCTGGGTATCTATCCAATGAATGAAGTCAGTGTGCCCAGGAGATACCTGCTCTCCCATGTTAGCTGCAGCTCCATTCACAATAACCAAGATGCACACGGCCGTAATGTGCATCGTAGTGCTGGAAGGAAATCTGTCACAGCACATGCTGGAATGCTCTTTGGCCTGGGAAAAAGAAGGGAATCCTGTCATTTGCTGCACCATGATGAACCTGTTCGGTATTAAGTGAAGTAAGTCACAGAAGGACACACACTCTATGACTCTGCTTATTTATGAGACCTAACAAGTCAAACTCATAGAAACAGCAGGATAGCGGGGCCTGGGAAATGGGGAGATGTTGGTCCAAGGGCACAAATTTATAGTTTTAAAGTGAATAAAATCTGGAATCTAAGACACAGCATGGAGACTATAATTAAGAATTTTGTATCCTAGAAATTTGTTGGCAGTTGATTTTAAATTCTCGCCACACACACACACAAGGAATTATGCGGGTGACAGCTGAGTGAGCTAACCTGATTTTGGTCATCATTTCATAACCACCACACATACACAAAAGTGTCTGTGTGTATTAAATATGTGCATCTTCCAAAGAAGCTCTGTCTTAGAAAAGGGAGTTTAACCCTGCCTGCCCACCCCACCCACACTCTGGGGAGGAGAAGGCCACCCTTCCCTTCACCGCACTTCATGTAAGCTCCTTCTTGTCCAAGAAGCCAGGATGCTTACTGTGTCCAGCAGCTTTAGGTCCACACCCAAGGATGCCCAGAATACGCCCTTTTGCAGGGTCCTCTGCCTTGACCAACCCAGCAGTGTCCGTGGCTGAGCGGGTGCCAAAGGCCGCTGGATTTGCCCAGCCCCACCCTGCGGAGGCAGGGATACTGATGCAGTGGACCACGCGCTCCCTCTCGGCCACGCAGCCCTGTTGGGGCACCTGCTGTGGCTGATGCTCGCTGTTGCTGCAACCCAGTGTTCAGCCCAGCGGGCCGGACCCCAGCCGTGGCTGTGCCTGCTCCTCCAAGAGCACACACGGGCGGGGGACCTCACACTCGGGGCCACACTCCAGGGTGCTGGCATTGAACCGCAGCACAGCACCTTCCCCTGCCAGAATGAGGGACCTGATGGGGCTGCCGGGCTGCACTGGCACCAGGGAGCAAAGCCACCCCGCCTGGAGCTGGGGGCCTTCTCGTCACCTCCACTTCCTGAACAGAGGAGTCGGGCTCTGCTTTCTGCCTCCTTGCCCCACACTGGTCTCACCTCTCCACCGTCTCCTTTCTGTGCCGCTGATGACACTCAGCTCGTGAGCCCCCATCTGTCAGGGCTTTAGGACAAAAGCCAGCGTAAAGGAAGATGTTGCCTTTGGGCTGCGCGTGCGGTGTCTGGGTGGATTCTGTGCGTGCCTTACAGGCACGGGCCAGCAGGAGGAGGTCCCTGGGGTGCCGAAGGCAGCTGCAGCTCTCAGAGGACACACTACTCTGGCAGCATCTCCTTCTGCACAGACCCACAGCCTCACGTACCACTGCTGGGCCCGAGACCTATTTTAAGTGAGACAAGCAGGATGCAGAACAATATGTCTGCCGGTACTGTTCACGGGGAGACAGAAGACCCTTAGGCACACAGGGTGGAGCTTTCGGCCGGTAGGGAGAGCACACATGGGGGCTATGTCACCTCCAGGGCTGTGGCGTTAGGGACAGCAATGGCAACGACATTTTGTTCCTTTATAATTTGGCATGGTGTGCGGGTATTACCTAACCAAAAACTCTTCAAATTCAAACTATAAACAGTAAGAACATTTTCTATCTCACCTACACGTGCGGTTTTGTACTTTTTTAAACCGATGCACAGTGCCAGTACTGAAAAGTGATCGCTCTGTTTCTCTGCAGTCGCCAAGGCTCTCTCACCTGTAGAAAGGTCGAATCTGAGTGTCATGCTTTCAGAAGATGACATTCAGTGTTTGTATAATAAAGACACTTCCTGTTCTGTCTTTCTTCTTCAAAACAGAAAGCAGATCAAAGGGTCTCTAGGATGGAATTGTTTCCTTGCAAACTGTTCAGGCGTCTCCAGTCCTTCTCATCTGCACAGTCCTTGTCTTTGCACTTCATAGCGCCACCCTCTCTGCTGCTACGAGAAGATCCTGTGCCAGCATGGCAGGCTAATCCGAAAGAATGTTCTAGGTACAAAGGCAAAGAGCAAAACTATCTACTAGCAACGAACTTTGTGTATTCATGTTAAACATTGAAACTGCAATCGTAACTGGAATGTTCCTAGTTTCCAGTCTGGCATGGTAGGAGTCTTGGAACTCATACTTGCATCCTCGTGAGGAAAAAGCTGAACAAACTGAAAATCACTAGCTCTACTCTTTCTTATTCCCCGGCAGGAAGGCCAGCTGCTACAGCCACTTTGCAAGAGAGCACGGCCGTTTCTTTAAAGCTAAACATACTCCCACCATATGATCCAGGATTGCACTCCTTGGTATTTGCCGGAATAAGTACAAAATTCACGAGGTGTGATTGAAATTACGATGAGTGTTTAAATTTTTAAAAATGTATTACAGTAAAATCATATTGCCATGAATCCCCCTCAAAATGCTCCCCCGCTCTTTGAATGCACTCATCCCATCATTCTTGCCACCTTCTAACGCAGCTCTGAAGTCCTCTTTCCTGAGTGTCTTTAGTTGTGCTGTCATCACGGTGACCTCAACATCCTGAACCAATTCACAACACTGAACTTTCATGGTCCTTTTGACTTTGGGGAAGAGCCAGATGCCGCACAATGAGAGATCCTGGCAGAGAGGGACACACCGTATTTGATGAGGCTGTCTTTCTTTTAAATGACACTCAGCTGTAATGGTAACCACATTCGCATCACACTTTAGAAAGACATGAAAGAGGACTTTCAGAACTCTGCAAAGTGGCAGCAAGGATGTATGTATCCCACGTGTTGGAAGTGAGGGGTACATTCTGATGGTGATTAACAGTAGTGTATATTTTAATGTAATGATTTTTGATTTACACATTTACCATAGTTTTTATCATACCTTGTATGTACACATAAGCATCTGAATATGCATATTCACAGCAGTTTTATTCAAAGTTGGCAAAATTTTCTAACACCAAGATGTCCTTGAATAGATGAATAAATAAGCACACAGTGGTAGCTCTATACTAAGGAATATTATCCAGCAATGAAAAGAGCAAAGTTATCAAGCCATGAAGACAATTTAAGAAAGCTTAAGTGCATACTTGTAGATGAAAGAAGACCACACTGTGTGATTCCAACCACATGACATTCTTAAAACGGCAAAGTTAGAGAGACAGTAAAAACTTCAGCAGCTGCCCAGAGTTAGAGGGGAGAAAGGTGAACAGGTGGGACTTCTACAGCAGTGACTGCATTCTGTTAACAGTGAGTATAAGTCATTATACATTTGTCAGCACATATAATGTTGTAAACCCAGGGAACACTGAGAGACCTTGGACATTACTTAGTAACAATATGTCATATGGCTCATGCAGGTAACAAGTGTGGCCCACTTTATAATGGAAAATGTCACTAGCAGAGAGGATGGTGGGAGCGGGGAGGGAGACACAGAAACACTCTTAATTCTTTTATTAACTATTCTTTCCTCTTAATTGTTCTATATGCCCAAAACTGCTCCAAATATTCTGTTAGAAATAATGAGTCCTCTAAAAATTAAAAATAGAATTACCATGTGACCCGGAAATCCCACCTTTAACTATAGACTCACAAGAACTGAAAGCAGAGCCTAAGTGACATTTGCTCACCTGTGTTCAGAGCAGCACCACTCATGTTAGGCAGCAGGTATGGGCTGCTGAAGGGTCTGCTGAGGGAAGAATACGCAAAGAAAGCAGGACATGTAAATGTGTGGGAATATTATTCAGCCTGGTAAAGGGAGATGTGAACATGCTACAACATGGATGTACTCTGAGGACATCACGCTAGGTGAGATAAACCAGTGACAAAGGGGCAACTGCACAATCCCACTTGTATGAGGTACAGAGTGGTCAAGTTCATAGAAAGGGAGGTAGATTTGTGGTTCCTGGGGGCTGAGGAGGAGGAAATAAGAAGCTCCTGTTTAGTGAGCATGATGCTGCAGCCATACTGGAAAAAAGGAGTTCTGTGGGCACTGATGGTGTGAAGTGAAAGCACTTAACACTACTACCCTGTGTCCCAGCAGTGGATACGGTAACTAAGACACCCTCCAACATTCCCTTCACCTAAGAAATTAGCACCAGAAACCATCTGTGCCCCACTTAGGGATCCTCCCACTAAAAAGAAGCACGCTCTAACTCTGGTGTGGTTTGTATATCCCAACTGTGTGATTACAAAGTGTGCTCCCAACTGCTCTTCACCAATGTGTTTAGTAAATACTAATCAGCAGTCCCCACAGGAAGGCAAAGCACCCTTACCCAAAGGACACAGCATTGGGTTACGACAACCCATCCCATACTTTCTACTATAAGTTGGTACTTTAGTGTAATAGCTGACTGTGCATCTCAGTACCTGTACCTGGGAGATGCTGGAAGCAATCTTTGTATTTACCCACTTGGTACTATGATTGGCAAGTTCTGTGCACCTGTACAAAAGTGTCAAACCTGGATTTTTATCCACATAATTCCCCATCTAAGTTTTTGTGTATGTTTGCCTGAGCATTACTGAGGGTAAAATACACCCACACTATTCTTCTGTTAAGTACACATGTACTTTACTATAATGGAATGTGGATGTGGCTCGCAGTAGCTGGATGTGGAGACAGGAGGAACCCAGCTGTGCTTTCACTCACTTGGCAGAAGAGCTGCAAGGAGTGTACAAGGGCTCCAAAGCAGCAATAGGTGTGCACTTAGGATTTGTTTTTGCTGTTGCTATTGTTGTTTTGGTTTTTTGCAGGGGCTTTAGGAATCAAACTCAGGACCTCACACTTGCCAGGCAGGTGCTGCACCACTAAGCTAAATCCATGACCCGTGATTTATTTTTTTAAATAACTTTTCTTTTGATATTTTTTAAAGAAGTGACCCAATTCAGCACAATGGCACATAAAAAACTAGATTTGCAGCTTTTGGAGGCGGTCTAGAGTAAATAATCAGGTGACAAAAAAAAGATAACCAGGTGACTTGTGCACAAGTGATGACATTGGTTATGAAGACCTCCCTGACTCAGATGGTGAAGAAAACAGCAATGTTGTACATATTTGGCTAATCAAAATGGTACAAAATGGCCACACAACCAAATGGAACCATCCACTGTTAAAACTATATCCAAAATATAATGAGAATCTTCACAGGGACGACATCTATTGGATGGAATGCCAGCACACCCATTCAGTGTTGGAAATTGTTTGTAACAGACAAAATGCCATAAGAGGTTGTGAAATACACAAATGATGAAATACAAGTAAAACATTCTGTATGCACCAATAGCCATACTCAAGAAGGTATTTATTATGACACTTCACTTGCTGAACTGAAAGCATTCATAGATCTGCTGCACCTGCACTTAGCAGGGATTTCTCATGATAATTGCAGAAATGTAAAGGACTTATGTATGTGAAAGAGGTATGGGTGTAGGCTTCAGGTTTGTAGAATAACGATGACATTGAGGAGATTCGGTTTCCTTCAACATTGCCTGAGGTTTGTTGATAAAAACAACTCACTAAGAAAGAAAAAGAACTGATAATCTGGCTGCTGTACACTCGTGCTTTGAAAGTTTTCTTTCAAAAGGTCAAGCAATTTACACACCGTCTGAATACATGACTATTGATGAACATCTTGCAGCATTTTTGTGCTTGCTGTGGCTTTAGGCATTATATTAGGGTAGTGAGGCATTTACAGTTGAAGGAGAGGCGTGACTCAGCTCCTTTGTTTCCAACTGTACTAAAACCTGGACAAAACTGAAGCCTGAGATGTTTTGTTGAAACTTTTTACAGCAAAACCAAAGACAGAGGAGATTTTGTTGATGAGTTATGCAGCAACTATGATGTAACTCAAAACACAAGGTGTTGGCCAATGATGTGTTTTACTTGATCCTAGACATGTGTGGCATAAATAGTTTGATAGTTTACAAAGAAAATAACAAGTGCAAAATATCACAAAGAATTATTCTTAGAGGGGGCTGGGGGTTTAGCTCAGCGGCAAAAGCGCCTGCCTGGCAAGCACAAGGTCGTGAGCTCGGTTCCCGGTACCGGAAAAAAACAAAACAAAAACAAAACAAACAAACAGAATTATTCTTAGAGGACTGGGACTGGAACTCATAAGAGGTCATTTACAGCAGAGGAAAAACAAAATGTTTCTGCCTAGGGAATTATGCAAAAAAAATTATGGAGCACACTGGTAAGCTGACAGGTAAACAGGGAGGTGCAACACCACAAAAACCTACTACAACAACACAAAACCCACAGTCATGTCAACTGTAACCTACATAAAAGGACAGGAAAACAAAAGCATATGTGCTATCAGTATCAGTGATATTTGTACATGGAACATGCACATGTCATGTGAGAAGACTGCCTCGAGTGTGACAGTTGAAGCAAAGATTATTTCTATGGTAGACTTTTGTTTGGATTTACATTATAGTTCACATAGCTTTTTATTGCTGAAGTTATCTTTTAGATTTTGTAAGCAAGTACACAGCTGATGTGAAAATGATGATGTTTATTCCTATATGTGCAATAGATATTAAGAATTTAATACTTTACTTTATTGATATTTTGTGTTCCTGTTAACTATACATTGTATAATATAAGAATCTCCTGACAAAACAGCAAGACCAGTGAGATATCAAGTATGCCCTAAAGTAGCACATTTTTTTTTACTCCATATATATGAAATGTTCACTATGGGAAGATCCTTAGAAATAGAAAATAGATTAGTGATTTCCAGAGGGCAGAGAGAAAAAACAATGGAGGAACAACTGCTAATGTGATCAGGATTTGTTGTTGTTGTGGTGGTGGTTGTTAGGGTGAATAAATTATAGAATTAGACAGTGATGATGGTTGCACAATTCTACGACTGTAATAAAATCCACCAAAAAAAATAAAATCCACTGAAATGTACACTTTAAATGGGTGGATGTTATGGAATGAATATCTCACTAAAAATTAAAATGCAGCCATAAATATCTTTGTATACGTATTTTTACCGATGGAAGCATTTTTTCTCAACGATGGATTCCCAAACGTGTGATTGCTGTGTCAAACATGTATGAAGTTTTCCTCCTAATTCAAGATATTGCCACTTTACTTCCCCAAAGTAGTACCTAAGTTCACATGCACCACAAAAAATGTATTGAAAGTTTCATTCCTCCAGTTGTCTCATTTTATTTTTATTTTTTATCAAGATGATGTGTGAAATAATGACATTATTACTGAAATTGTATTTTCCTTTCATTGTACTTTTTATTACTTGTGTGTAATAAAGGATTTCTTTATTGGATTTCTCTAAGAATCACCCAGCTATAGCTTTTATCTCTTTTTCTGTATTAATTTGTCTTTTACTTAACAATTGATGAGAGCTCTGTGTACACTGGCTGTATCCACACTTTATCTAGCGCATATGTTACTGATTTTGCCCTTTGCCCTTTTTGTTTATGATACCTATATCATTAATATCTATTTAGAGCATGGTTTGAATGATTTGCAAAAGCAAGAAATAACTATTTCATATGACCTCTCTTCTTAGACTTTCATCCCCTCCTGCTTCCTCACCCTGTTAAAATAAAAGCTATCTAAAGAAAGTCCCTTCTTTTCCACCACTAACTATGCCAACCTGCTTGAGTCTGCCTGCATGAGCTGCCCCTGAAATTCCAAAATGGTCAACCAGTCTCTCCTAGGATCCAAAAGCCACCCTTCCCTTTTGCAGCTGCTTTGAAATCCTAATTCAAACCTCAGGTTCCATATCATATCAGTCACCATGACTTAGTAGATGTCAAAACTGCTGCCTGAGATGATCTGACAAATTTAGTAGATGTCAAAAATGCTCCCTGAGATGATCTGACAAATTTAGTAGATGTCAAAAATGCCCCCTGCGGGGCTGGGGATTTAGCTCAGCGGCAAATCACCTGCCTGGCAAGCACAAGGTCGTGAGTTCAGTTCCCGGTACCAGAGAAAAACCAAAACCAAAAAAAAAAAAAAAAAAAAAAAAATGCTCCCTGAGATGATCTGACAAATTTAGTAGACGTCAAAAATGCTGCCTGAGATGATCTGACAAATTTGGACCCAGGCAGGGTAGGGACTGTTCAAAATTAAATCAATTTCCTGAAATTTCTAAGACTAGACTTGATATGGTCTAGCTGAGATTCCCAAGCATCATTTCTCACACTTGTGCTTGTTTTTGTTGTTGTTTTTCTCATGCCCTCTTTACATTCTTAAAAATTAAGTTTTCCAAAGAGATTTTGCGTAGGTGGTTTCACTTACCCATTTTTACTATATTTTAATTTGAAACTAAGTTGTAAACATATTTTTCATTTATTTATTTATAAAAGAACTGTAATAAATCTTTTATATGTTGGCATAAGTAAAATATTTTTTGAAAAAGAACTATTTTATAAAACAAAACAGATCTGTGAAGCAGGGTTAATGCTGTTTTTTAAATTGTGCAGTCTCTGCACTGTTCCGGTTGGTAGAAGACCACAGGGCTGGGCTTATCTCGGCAGCAGAGCACTTGTCTAGCAGCATCTGGCCCTGGATCTGATTTCCAGCACTGTGAAAGAAGAAGACAAGACAGCTGGATTCTCACATCTGTATTACATGTAGTCGACATCAATATGTTACTTACCTTTAAGTGCATGAAGAGACCCCAACCTCGAACAGGTAGCCAATAGAAGTATAAATTGAGAGGGCTTTTACCTACTTTCTCAGAAAATTGTAGCTATGCTTTGATGCCACATCAAAACTTGAGAAGTGATAATTTCTTAAAGATTAATTACAACTTGGAACCTGAAAGCGTATCATTGAACTTGTTCACTCTGTTACTTAGAAATCTAGGGGTCCATCTTGCGTGACTTTGCAACACCATGCCCTGGTCACTGGAAAAGATTGGTTTGCTGACGTATGCAAATGTTCTAAATCTGACACATTTCACAGCACAAATTTTTTAAAATATTTGTTAATAGTGTTATTCATTTTAGCTGAAATTGCTTAAATTTTAGCCCTCTATCAACTTCACAAGGCTGGGTATGAGTTTTCCAAAATCCTAATTTTAATAAGAAAGCCCAAACTTTACCACTGGCAGCAAATACTACCAGTCATTCTTTCCTTGAAATGACAAACTCATTTCATTCACTTTTAAGAAAAAATCTACCAACTACCTGAGTCAGAGAACTACAACTTTTTGGTCATTCTTTCAAGTAAAACTAATCTCCTTGGGGGAGGGGCAGCTCAGTCACTGGTCGGTTCAGAGGGTTAGATGAGCTTCTGTCTGAGGGGACCACTGTCTTTGGATATCCAGTGGAAGAGACCAATCCGGGTTTCTGTTTGTTACGCAGAGCATTTAAAACAGTGGCTCTCTCATAAAACTGGTAATTTTCATGTCTTCACAAAGCCATCCTTAAAGAAAAGTAGCTTTAAAAAAGAAAGCAGAAGTGTGTGGTGACAAAGAGCTCAGTGACAAGCCGAGGGAGGCAGTGAGGTGTCTCTGACTGGGGGTGGTGGGATGCCAGCAGCCTCATCCACATTTGCCTTGTGCTGTCCATCATTCCAGAATAAACTGTGGAAAAGAAAAAAAGACTAGCCTAAATAACAGAATAAACTGTGAGACTCAGAAACATTATTTATCATCTCAAATACAAGGTGAGAACAAAATATACAGGGATTGTTTAGCTCAGAAAATTTTATTACGGGAAAAGACATTGCTATTAACCGCCCTGAGCACACTCCTCCTCCTCGCTTACAGCACACTCATCCCATTGTTCTCCCCACTTTCTGAAGCAGTTCTGGACATCCTCTTTCATGGTTGTCTGAAACATATTAAACATGTAGTGACGTCTGCAGCCTAGTGCCATCCAATGGAAAGGCAGGCCTGCAGAAATACTGCAGTGTCCTCATTCCTTTCATTCACTGGATCCTGCGCCATGACACTTCTGCTTCTGAAGCGGCAGGAATGGTAAGGTAAGTGTGTTCGAAGCGAGCAGGAGTGTGTTGGGAGGATTAACAGCAGTGTATCTTTCGCTGTAATGGAAGTGTGAACATTCACTCTGTTTTTTATCACACCTTGAATTTCAGCAGCCGGTGTGTGACCCAGCTCTGCCACAGAAGAAGCTTCCTTCAATGAGCTGTGGATTTGATACCAGCTGAATACAAACAAAATTCTGTTTATAAGCAGCAAGTACAATTTTGCAAACTACTGACTTGCCCTTCATGCTTACAACAGCAGCTCTAATTCGGCAGGTTGCTTTTCTGTCAGAAGGGGCAGGGCACTGCTTGGCCGACTTGGGAGCCAGAGTGATCCAGTAAGGCAACAGTGCAAGGCTTTGTTTTCTAAGCTGGTAAGGGCACCTACCCAGCCCATGCAGTGGAGTAACTTATGAGATGATTCTCTGGCCCTTTCATGTCTCTTCTGAAAGCTGCAACAAACAATTGTAGCTGTAGAGGAACTCATCATGATTGTCTAAAACACTCACTTCAATTTTTCTTTAAACTCTGAACTACTAAATAAATATATGAGAAAATGTTCAATATCACTGGTCATTCAAGAGATTCAAATTAAAACAACACTGTGATTCTTGGAAAGAATGGCTATCGTCAAGAAATCGACCAATAACAAATTCTGGAGGGGCTGTAGGGAAAAAGAAACCCTTCTCCCCTGTTGGTAAGAGTGTAGACTGGTGTAACCATTGTGGAAATCAGTGTGAAGTTTGTCAAAAAATTAGGATTAGAGGTCCTATTTGACCCAGCTGTTCCCCTTCTGGGTATTTTCCCAGAAGAATTAAAAATATCATACCAGAGTGATATATGTGCACCCATGTTTATAGCAGCACAATGTGTAATAGCAAAATATTGCAAACAGCCCAAATGCCCATCAACATGGGATGAATAAAAAAGATGTGGTATCTTTATACAATGGAGTATTACTCAGCTATAAAGAAGGATGAACTGGAGACTTTTATAGGTAAATGGATGCAACTCGAGTCCATACTCATAAATGAAATAAATCAGACTCACATGAGTAAATACTGTATTGTCTCCCTAGTGTGAGAAGATGAAAGAGTAAATAAGATATTATAAATGTATATTAATTCTGGAAATAATGTCATGTTTGCCCTCTGAAGATTTTCTTCCATTTCAAAATTGTTTTAATGATTTCAGGTCTTTTGGATTGTCATATGAATTTTAGAAAAGGCTGCCAACTAAAAAAACTGGAATTTTCATTAGAATTAGATTATTAAATTAGTTTTTTTGGAAAATTGTTATCTTTGAGTGTTTCATCTTAAAATGTATTTCTTGAAATCTTCAATTTCTCTGTAATGCTTTTTAGTTTTCTGTATATAGGTCTTCTAAATTTTGTGATGAGATTGATCATTATTTCATATTTTAACACTCTTGTAAATGATGTGTTTTATTTTCATTTGTCACCATGAAGGGGAAATACAGTTGCTTTTCAATAAACATTTATTTTAAAAACTCTGAACTATATTACTGACCTGAAAAATGAAATCATGATTTAAAAAGCACCATGAATAATACAATTTGATCTTTTTCTGTTAAGACACAATAAGATAAATTATTAACATCCAGAGAGGGCAAATAGTTTTCATCTCATTTTCATTTATTTGCAGTTTCTTTCAGTTTCTTTGAAGTAGATATCTCCTTCATGAGTCAGAGAATCCTCTAATATAAAAATTCTATCCTTTTTAGCATATTTACATGCACATCGAGAAGGCATAACTTTCAATCCTCCTTTTAATGCCAACAGTCCATCCTTAAATAGAACAAAAATGCAAACTTCAATTTATTTTGGATTAAAATAGTCACTCCTAAATGGTTAGAATTTTAGACAAAATTATCAAATTTTTCAGAAAAAAATAAAATACTGAAACAACACAAAAAAATTTACATTTCGTTATATTTCTGCATATTTGCAAGAAAACTGGGGCTTCAAAATAACAATTTATGAAGATTGTAGTAAGCACAGATAAGGTAGATAGTAAGAACACAGAAGTACTGAGAATAAACTGGGTTAATCTCACACAGCATAAATAACAACACCTCAGTCCTACTCACTGAAAGATTCTGCAGAACATGGATTACACAAGACACGGTCCATCCACTTTCAAGCAAAGGCATCTTCACATGCCTCATCACTTCTAAAAAGCATCTGTTGTCTTTGTGTCACTGTGAAAATAGCTGTACCCTCAGACTCCCAAAAGGGTCAGAGACACCAGGATCCCACAAACCACGTTATAAAATCAAACATCCTCATTAAACTCTTCTGGGATGCTGTGCTGAACTGGTCTTGAAGATGGAATTCAGGACAAGATGCAAGAAAATCAAAGCATCAAGATCTTGAGCTTTCTTACACCCTTTAGGGCTTCTCACCAGGATGAAGAGGCTTGACTCTGAGCAGAAAAGTCTCAGAGCACCCACGTCCTGCTGCACCTTCTTTGGCAACCACAGGCTTGCGAACAGGAAGGACCTCCAGGCACACACACATACATCCACACACACGCACACACATCACCCTAGCTGCTCGGCAGCTTCTGCTGCGCTCCTGGGCTGTGTGTGCACACCATGGGCTCCTGGGCTGACATGTGCACACCATGCTGAAGACGGGCCATAAACACTGAGGCCATATTGGCTGGATATGGGGACATTTTGGCTCCAGACTGTGCTGAACTTTGCCCATTCCAGAAATAACCCGTACGACATTCCCAAAGCACTGAGTGATGCAAACCGCATTTATCCACTTACCAGGGACAAAAATGTGACTGCGAAGCGGAACCTCAGCTTCTTCCCAGCTAGGAGGGAGGCCATGAATAATGTTCATGACGCAGCGCTTGCCTCTGTCCTGCTCTGACACAGCCATCCTCGGCGGAGGACAGACTCCACTTAAGGATGATTCTGTTTGGGGTCAGTATCAAGCACCGCTCTCTATAGGTGCCTTTAAACACGAGCCAGGGGGACACAGTCCTGCAGATAACATCCTCCCCAGGCTTCAGGAGTCGGGCAAGCAGTAATAATGATAATAATAACAGGTCTGGTAGACAGTGCGCCCGCCTCATTTGTTGTAAGCAAGGTTGTCAAACATGAGCATTTACTCTGCACACATTTCTTAAAATTCAGTGCTATGTGGTCCTGCTGCACAACACCATCAGCTCACATTTCCTTGGTGTCCTTGCACACTGCTCCTCTTCGCCATGTCAGTGGGGGAGCTCTGTAAGGGAGTACCTAGCATCGCAGGGCAGGCAGTTCAGACAGCAGCCCCCATCTTCTCCTCATCCTGGAGGCTGCAAGGCCAAGGCCTATGTCCTCAGCATCGGTTCCTCCTGGGGTGTCCTCAATTTGCAGATCCTGTCTTCTCCGTGTGTCCTCCCATGATGTCCTACGTATGTTGTGAGGAGACCGGCAGGCTGGGTCTGGATCCAGCACGGGACTTTCTTTACCTCCCTTACTGCTTTGAGGATTCTGTCTCCAGGTTCTGCTGCACCCCAAGGAACTGGGGTTTAGGACTTCAACATGCAAAGTTTGGGGCACAGCATAGCATCCCATAACTCTATTCATGCTGTCACCTCCTCTTGTCCTTTAGGTTTGTCCCCCATGAGCCAGCCCTTAGCAAAATTCCTGGCATGCGGTGACAGCTCAATAAATATTTTTTGAAAATATGAAATTTGTATCAATTCTTACTTGTGGATCCATCAGCATCACAAAGATGAAAATATTGAAACTTAAAAATCCTGTCCTGAAGCAACACAATTTTTATGAATTCATAACAATCATTTCATGCCATACAAAGCATTAGACCCAGTGATACAATTTTAAGCCTTTAAGTGTTTCTAAGTAGTAACTCAAAATAATTCTTAATGCTTTTACTCTTATCCTAAAGAGAGCTAAATAAGCTTTTAAAATATCATTTTCAGAATGAAGTTTAGGAGTAATGCACCACATCTCCACTGAGACAAGTTCATTTTAACCTGTGCTGTCCATGGACTAACTCCTTCTCTATGGATAATCCTGCATGTGCGTACGTACGCTCAGAAACTACAGCATGTGCACATTAAAGGAAAATGCTTTTTAGATCAAAGTTTCCCCACATGTTATCACACCATCCAATTTCATATGCAAATGAGTTCCTTTAGAGCATAACTAGAGCAGGAAATTAAGCAAATCTGGGTTGTTAGAGTATTTTTTCCCTCTTCTCTCTAAATAGAAAAACGGATGCTTCCCAAGGCACACGGGAAAGTTGGGATATTTATATCTTCTGTTCCACGAACTCGTAACCATGTGCATTTGCATCTGGCATTATATGGCCTGACCATGTGAACCAAAAGTCAGCTGCATACCGTATCTGGAAAATTAGGCATCAAAAGGAAAAGTATTGCAAAATGTAGCCAGCCCCTTGAAAGTCATGGAAAAATGCCTGAAAGAGAGAAAGAAGGAAAAAAAAAGAGTGAGTTCTGAATGCCACAGAATTGTCCAGATACTTCAGAAGTCCAGGACTGATCTCTGCTGTTTTCAGTGTCAACTCCCCAGGAGCTGGCCACCTTCTCTGCACAGAGAGAGGAAAGGAAGGGGCGACAGCACTTGGTGTGCGTCTCACCCAGCCCTCTCAGCAATCGCTCCTGCCACGTTTAGGCAAAAGCACAATTTTAGGAAATCCAAACAACCTGTGAACCCACTGACCTACAGATAACCTATGCAGCAACAATGGAACTTGTAAAAGGATTTCAGTTGACAAAAAAAGTAAAAGGGTAAAGAAACTTACAAAGGGAAAAAATAAAAAGCTTCTCATCTCAGGAACTATGCCGATGAAACCTCAGAGATTTCTGGTCCTGCCTTCATGGGTCACTCTGGTTTTGAAGTCTGTTTGAGGTTTTCCTGCATAACTGCAGAGGAGCTTACCTGGGCCCCAAGACCAGGACTTGGCCTTCAGGGAGGGGCTGAGCAGCAAACTCAGTTTCACCTCGAGGATGTCACCCAGATGGTCTGCTGCTCTGTGCTATAGAAAGTGGCTTCTGAGGAACCTGAGAGCCTGTCCACGCTAAAACATCTTCTCCAAGAAAGAAGACAGTAACGGCTCTCCTGTTCTGACCACACAGGGCAAAGATCCCGGCAAGGGGAAGGAACTGAAATATGTTGTAAACTGTCCCAGACCCCACCCTCTGCTCAGAGAGAAGCCGAAGGCCACATGCCTACTCCTCTGCCTTCCGTTCAAAGCAGAAAGGACCTGAAAATCTTGCTTTCACCTTCCACGTGCCCCATAGAAGGGAGTGGGAGGTTATTAGCTAAGGTACACCTTGTCACTGCAGCCATCCAGCGCTCCAGTGTTCTGGTGTCACGTGCCTACAGGAAATGCAGTCTGGCTGTCCTCACCCCAGTGCCCACATGTCTGCAATACTGATTTTCAGCTTGGCCTAGAACGTGCCATGTAGCTCTGTTGCAAAGAAAAGGCCTGGAGAGCTGTAAATATTTCTCTAAGAGACCGAGAAAAGCAGGAAAACTTGGACTTTTGGGTTTATTTGGTTTCTCACTTTTCTAATTGTTCCCTGGGAAAAGAAAACCCTTTGGACCATGATAAATTAGCAAACTCTCATTGAGGTATCAAAAAGAAAGTAAGCAGGCTCGGAAGAATCACCCTGAAGAACTAGTGGGAAACATGAGAACTTTTAGTAGAAGTCTTTTCACATAAGAGGGACTGTATTGGAAGTAACTACAGGGAACACAAAAGTCTCTAAATGGAACAATCACTGGTGATGTCTAAGGGGAGCGGAACAAGCCAGAGTGGGTCCCTGGGCTGTCCCTGGTGATGCGCTGGCCACCACCACCACCACCACCCACCCCACTGGTTGCCCAGCTCCGAAGGATCAGGTTAGGGAGACACACCCAGCTGTTAGGGAGACACACCAAGCACAACCCCAGCTCAGGGTTGGCAGTGAGGAGGGGCACCGGGATGCAAATGCCAGTGCCTGGCCTCCCACTTCCTGAGCCTGCCTCCCTCCATCCACACCTCACAAAGATACTGTCCAACTCCATTCCTCAAAGGATCAACCTCAGGGCAGTCATTTTTCTATTTTAAAAAGACGTAAAAGACGATCATATAATTTTGGAATTGTGAAATACAGACCTAACATTTTCAATGAGAAACACTATCACACTGGATGGAGAAGAAAGGAGAATGTATGCCCTGCTCATGACACACCGTGGTGTATAGTCCAAGCAGTTCACATGTAACTGTTGGACAGTTTGTGGCCAGCAATCTTCCCTGTGACTTAGAACCACAAAACGATGCCCTTAATCCTCCTCACAACGTACAAACTAAGCCCAGTGGTTCTTGAGTGACTTAGAGATACCACTGAGACTCACTTTTGTGAACTCCTGCCTATCTTGCCAACCAACTTCATCGATGTGCCAGGACTCACCTCGTGGGAAGGCCAAGGGAACAGGTGGAAAATCCTCATGCTTCAACCGCACTCCGTGCCTTCACTGTACTGGTTTTAAATGAAGCTTCCTCCACTGTGAGTTTTCTATCCTTATTTCTATTCCCTTCTTTTATCTTTTCTTTTTTCCCCTCCCTCCCTTCCTTCCTTCCTTCCTTCCTTGCTTCCTTGCCTCCTGCTTGGGATTGAACCAAATACTTGCGTCTTCCCCCACCCAGAGCATTCAGCATGCATTATGCACCTCCAGCTCCACATGTCCTATTTTTTTTAAACCTTTTCAACCTTTCCAAAAATAGACACATAAAGACTAAGAACCAATAGTTCATGACCACTTTCCAAGCTTTCTTCCTTCATTTGTGCTTCAGCTCATATTTCTTTCACTCGTTAAATAAAATTCCTAGGGATGTACCGTGGTGGTAAAGTGCTTACCTACCATGCACGAGGCCCCAGGTTGAGCACCAAAAATAAATAAACAAATAAAGTTTCCAAAATTTCACAGGTCCTCGTATTTGGGGATAAATAGTAAGTGGGAAGTTAGACATCCCCAGGCTTTGTCAAAGATCCCTGAGAACCGCGTTATTATTCTGTCACACTCTTGGATTAGGACTACACTGCTCCTCTGAACAACCCCCGCACATCCACAGCCAAAATTGAAGACATGTGCAAAGCAGGGTTTGTGCAGTCTGACGGCATCTCCTGCTAACGATCCTCGACGAGGAGGAAATTATTTGGACCATGAAAAAGTGGCCTCGCAGAAGACAAGCAAAGGCCAGGGAAGGTTTTCTAATAAGGTTTAGAACAGAATGTTTGGGTGGGGATGGGCTCACTGCTCAGCCTTGGGTTGTGCTGCTAATAAAAGCGAACCCTGGCTGGCGCTGTTAAGTGCCATAGACCTATGATGTCAGAATTCATTATGCACACAGGGGCTATTTACTGCCTCATAAACTTGTAGACAAGGAAATTGTTAGTGAAAAATGGTTTCCAAAGCTTAAATGCAATCACTCATGCAGCACTTCTCCCCAAGGACCACCAAGTCCATCTCTGAGGACTTCTCCAGCCAACAGCAAATTTGTGCATCCAGAGTAATAAAAATCTTCCAGCCTGCTCCAGGTTTTAGGACATACACCACTCCTGAGCCAGCACTGGGTCAGGCCGGAGAGTGTTCAGTGCGCATTTCCAAGGGAAGATGCTTGTTTATCGAAGCGAGGGTGTGGAAGGGGTGATGGAAAGATAAGGTGGAAAGAGGAAAGGGCCAAAGACAGAATCCCCACGGCGTTAGTCCTTTGGGCAGGGAGAATCCAGGCAGCCCCACATGAAAGCCAACACCTCAGCAGCTGGCTTAGAGCAACAACACTGGGCACCGCCGTATACTAAATGCCACTAGAGACACAGCACTCAAAACCAGCCCTCGCACATAGTAGGCACTCAAAAAATCCTTTTGAGTGAAGAATGAGCAAGGGTGATGCCATTTCTATTCTCTGATCAAGGATAAAGGTGATAAACAACTCAAGTATCACCCTACTGGCGGAAGATGCTTGTGCCTTTCCCCACCCATGGCAGAGGCAGTACTTTTGCAAGAGCCTTAGCAAGTGTTCCTCATCCATCAGAAACACTGTCCAAGGGCTGGGGATGTGACTCAGTGGCAAAGTGACTGCCTAGCATGTGTAAAGCCCTAGATTCAATAGCTACATATTTCATTTACTCAACTAATAAGTACTTTTGAATTTCCCCTCCTTTATTTGATAAGTTGATTCCTGCCTATTCCCAATCTATTTCTGAGTAAATCAGAAAATAAGAAAGGATTATTACTTAAGGTAATAAATGATTGTCTGAATCTATTTTGAACTCATGTTCAACATAACATTTAATGATGAAAAACTAGGAATAATCTCATTAAATCAGGAGGACAATAAACTATCCACTATCAGTAATATCATTTACTGCTGTCCAGACATTCCAGCCAATGCAATAAAACACGAAAACAGGAAAGGTACACCACTTGGCAGCATTTCCCAAAGCGTGTTCCCTGGAACACTACTTTTCCAGTAAGTTAAACAAAGCTTTTTTTGCCATAAGCCTTCTCCAAGCCCTAAAATAGGCCTCATTTGCTGTAAGTGTCCAAAAAGGGAAATGCTATCTGGCGTTTCCCGACTTCTCACATATTGAACTGTTCCTTTTCCAGAGAAATTTAGAAGTTTCATGTTCCTTGGAACAATCTTTGAGAAGCTCTTTTTTATCTCCAGCTATTTTAATTTACGTACTCAACCAAATATGTCTATTTTCATGAGCTAAAACAGTTATTACAAACAGTAGCTTTGCACTCAGACAGATCTGGGTGCAAATCTTACATCCTTGCAATTAAAGGGCTGAGAGAAAGTTCTTCAGACTCCCTTGACCTTCAGGTTTCTCCTCTGTAAAATGGCGATTGCAGTAATTACCTTACAAAATATTATAAGTATTAAATTAGTTAACCAATGGAAAATCACATACCCTGAAGAATTGTTAAAAATCCAAATTAAAACAACCATCAGAAACCATTTTGTCATGAAATAATCCAAGCTGCAAAGAGTACAGTGTGATGGGCCCTGTCTCGTCATAGCTACCTAAGAGGCAAACTGTCACCACTGTCAAAGGAGGAGGTTTAACAGTGTAATAAGTGCTTTAACTTTACTCACACCTTTGATACAGCAATTTTACAGCTGGGACACAAAAGCAAGATAAAGATGTTTCTTAAAGCATTCTTATAGCTGTGAAGCATTGAAAACATGTGACCATTTGTGTGACCACACTCACGTCGCAGGTGCTGCACATGTGTCGTGGGTTGGCTGTGCCTCTGCAGGGTCTGTACTCCTGCTTCTGTTGGTCCTGTTGGAGGTGTTGTCTGACAACCCAGAAATCGGGGTGGAGCATGAGGCAAATACCTAAGGCGAATTTCCCAGGTCATAGCCTCCATCCTAGCACCGACTTGGACAGCAGAGAATGCTTAGTCTCTAAATTAGGAATCCTGAGGGCGGTGGATGAAGCCTGGTGGTAGAGCATGTCCTTAGTATGCACAAGGCCCTGGCTTCAACCCTTAGCACCAAACAGAAAAACTAAAATACATCCTCCAGCTCTTTCCTAATTGTGTGCATGTGTGTACATATAATATGAATGTTCCTTCTAAATCTCCTCAGAGGTGCTCTATTTTATGATTATTTTCAAAGAAATGCTTGTTCTATAAATAATCTCAATGTTGCAGAAGAGAGCTACCCATTTCATTGATTCCTGACATTATCTCCTTTTTTTGAATGTAGAAGGCATCTGCCCCACTCATCCTGTCCACTGAATTCCTGCATAGGTGGAGGCTGGAGCACCCCCAGCCTCCTGCTGCAGGAGCCCTACATGCAGCCCAGGCTCTGTCATGGGCCACCCCTGTGAGGATTCTCCTTGAGAAAGACCAACCTGAGAATCAGGCATCCTCCATGCATGTAGAATCTCCTTCTATGCCAGGGGATCTCAAGGACATTAGTTAGACAAGGAGACCTGGCACTGAACAGCTGCAATAGGTGGTGCTGGACAGAGGCAGCTGCTATGTGGCAGACTCTTCATTTCTTCGTGATGTTGCAGCCTCCAAAACCAATTTTGGGGGCTCTCAAGAAAACAGAGCATCTTAAACTGTCCTTGAATGAGTACACTCTATGCAGAATCTAGTCAGCGGGGCTCTGTTGCTTCCAAATAAGAACCAGGGATGGGAGGAGAGCTCACGGGTAAAACTGTGAGTGTGCATGGGTGGGACCCTGCATTCGCTCTCCATCACCATCCAAAAATAAAACAGCAAGAGCTCAGACTAATGCAGTTTCTTCACATCGGCTCTATTGCCTTTGTTCTAGCTTCTGGAACTGAATCATTAGTTCTTTGTGATCAAGCTTCCTTAATTTCTGACCATGGTTTCAAAGCTATAAATTTCTCTTCAAGTTATGCTTCAGCTGCACTTTGACATAAGTAGGTTCTGTGACATCAGCTCTCAGTATTCATAATTGCCTTTAGGTTAAACTTCATTTCATAGTTTTTTTGGGGGTGTTCCCGACCATGTTTTTAAGTTACCATTTTTATGTCCTTGCTATAAATATCTGGATATATATTGAGGTGAGAGGAAATGATTCATATGATGTCAATTCTCTGGAACTTATGAAACTTCCTTTTGTGACCTATAGCAGGATTAACTTTTGTGAACATTCCTTAGGAGCTCAAAAAAACATTTCTGTTCTGTGTTCATTACCAGTGGTCTCCAAATGGAGTTCACCAAACAGGCCACATTTGACATATAGGAATTACTAATTAAAAATAAACAGTTGTTGTTATGTTACATACTGTTCTCTTCAACAAAGTTGCTCAGATTATCAGATGTAAGAACAACCACTGTTAATTCCTATCATTTTGTTCTGAAACCCTGTATCATTTTTGTTTTTACTTTGTTTTGTTTTTGTCTACATTGTTGGTATTTTGTTATTGTTCTTTTTTATTATTCTCTTAAAAAAATAAAATAGAGTGCTCTAACTGTCCTAAACCCCCACATCTCTGTCCCTGAGCAGAGGAGGCTCCTGAACCTGTGTGTCAGCCAGAGCCCAGGGGAACGCTGTGGCATTTTTAAGACACACTCTCTTTTGTTCTCACTCCACCACATCCCCATGTTCAGACGGAATCAGATATAATGTCAGACAAATAAAATTCTATCATTTTAAAGACAGGTTCCATATCCATCCATGTTAAATTTTTCCAACAAACTCATCTCTGGTGGGCTACCTTCCTTACACCTACCACAGAGGCTCCATGCAAGTGTACTTGCCCACAGTCAGTTCCTCATGTGTGAATGCATGCACCTTTCCTCCTACTGACATGGACTTCATCTGACAAACTCCATGAGACACATGAGACATGTGAGTAGTCCAAGCCAATCCCACTGCCCTGGCCGGTGACTGGTTTCGGTCACTTGCAGTCAACCTTCCATCACAGACTCTCACTGCCAAGGAGAGGCATGGGTCTAACTGGTCCACAGCGCCTCACCTCTTTGTGGAGGAGAGGGCTTCTTTTCCCCATTTTTATCTCTAGATGCAAACAATGACACACATAATCCTTACTGTCTTACACCCAGAAGTGGCTTCTGTAATTTTCTAAAGGTAGAAAAGACCCACCCTAAACCTTGCAGGGCAGTAGCCTGCGGGAGTCAGGTTTTCTGTCCCTCGCTGCCCGAAGCATCCCCACTCATGCATTCTTAGGATCCATTTCACTAAAAATTTAACAAAATACTTTCTTTTTTGGATATGGAATCTTTTATGTATGTAAAGAGCACAATTAAAATCACTCTTCGGCCTTCTCAAATCTAAAGTCCCTCAAATGTGCCAGCTTCTCATCACATGCACCAGGCTTTATGCCTCCATCAGAGTCACTATTCTCTTCGGAACCTACTGCATTCAGGGTTTCAAGTCTGGACGTGTTATCCAGTAAGGTTTGAATAGTGCTGAACTTTCTCCTCAGGACTGGAAATACTGCTCAGTGGCACAGCATCTGAGTTCGATTCTTGGTACCAAAAAAAGAATTCCCTCCAGTCTCACACACTTGTAATAATTGTATGGCCTGACTTCAGTACCTATACATTTTAAGAATTAGATGGCTGTGGGGCGGAACTGGAGAAATCTATCCATCTGCAAAGGTATGCCCCTAATGTGAGTGTCTCATGGATAAAAATGGGGAAAGCCATGTGACCCCAAAAAGCATTATATCTTAGTGTGCTACCCTGAAAAAGTTGGTGGCAATGGCATGGCTGTTACAGAGTGGTGGGTATTTCAGGCCATATAAAAAAAGAAGAGCTCAGAAGTCAGACTTCCCTGCTGGTTACTAGCACTGTCTCTTTCACTGTGAAAAGCTACCACGTCCAACAGGGAGGCCCAGTCCACGTGTCCTGGCCTTCCTCACATCTGTGAATGTCAATCACTCATAGGAACTCAGAGCTGTCGTGTCATCTGCAGCAGGTCATCTCCAGCTGGATCCTCTCGACCATCAATTCCCAGACCAACGCTCCCTCAGACCAGTGACTGCCCCACAGTCTGACTATCCATCGTAGTGCCCTGTCGCCAAACTTACTTTCTTGTTTAGATATGGTCCAGTCTCATTATTTTTCTCTTTATGGAAGTTTGTGTACAAGTGCTTGTCTCTCTCCCTATGCCTCAAATTCAAGCTGCAAAAGTGGGGACCTTGACTGTATGCCCTAACTACTTTTTCAGAATCTAGAACAGTGCCCTGCTCACCATGGGCATTTGAAACATATCTATAGAACAAAGGAACCAGCTGATCACTGAGAACGCCAAGACCAGGCTGCTGCCAGCCCAGGCTCTCTGTCCTCTTTTCTTTCTCTGAATCAGCCTCATTCTCCTCTACTATAGTGGGCTTGGAAGTACTGACATGGCCCTGAGAGGCCATGGAAGTAATGTGATGGCTGCCAGAAGTCCCAAGCTTGCACCCTTAGTGCCCATAACCCAGGAGGGAAAAGATTGAGAAGGTCCCCCTCACCATCTTCCTTAACAGACCCAGAGAAGGACTGTGTGACAGAGGCTGAGCCTGTGCCTGCACTTGGGTGGCCACTGTGATAGTAAAGACTGGTTTAAATCACAGGAGCACTGTGTCTTCCTAGAGACTGCACCAGCAGGACATGGGTAGGAGGAAGGATATGGAGAGACTGTCGGCCAGTGAAAGGCAGAAAGGCCAGGCAGGCAAACCAAAGAAACAGACAGCCAGGCTTTTGCTAGCTGCAGCTTTTGTGCCCTAGCTTCAACCAACCTTGGATAGAAAACAGTCAGGAAAAATAACTGTATCTCTACCATGTGTGTATAGATATTTTTGTCTTTATTTCCTAAACAATCAATTTTAACAACTGTTTTCACAGCATTTACACTGTATTAGGTACTATAAATAATCTACAGATGCTTTAAATTTCATAGGAGGATATGCATACATTATATACAAATATTGCATCATCTTTAAGGACACATAATTATACATATTTATGGAGTATAAGGTTATGTTTTGATACATGTATATATTTATGCAATGATAAAGTCAAGGTATTTAGCATATCTGTCACTCCATTCTTTTACCACTTCATGGTGAGAACTTTCAAAAACTTCTCTTATCTAAGTCTGATTCCTGAGACCCCAAGAAGAACTCAATGACTACATTCATCTGTTACCACTGTTAAAAGCCAGGCCACCTCAAGAGGAACTGCCCTAAGAGGCCCCCTGGGCCATGCCCTGAATGCAAAGGTGACCACTGGAGATTGGACTGCCCTCTGAAGCGGAGGCCCCAGAGCTCAGAACCATCCTACCAGTTAGTCCAACAGGAATGAGGGGGCCCAGGGCATACTCTGCCTTCTTCTGGCCAGACCGTCATCTCCATGGAGGAGCCCCATGTAATCATGATTATGGAGGAACAAGAAAATAGCCTGTTGCTAAACACAGGTGCGATTCTCTCAGTCCTTCTTTTCAATCCTGGCCTTCCTTCCAGCCATCACACCTCAGTGAAAGGAGTCACTGGTGAGGAGGTGATACATTATTTTTGACAACCCTTAGGCTTTAATGACTTGTTAGATCCTTCTTGCATATCTCTGTCTTCCTGAAAAACCACTTTGAAGATACCACCATGTACTACAGCAACCATTGATATTTTCCTACTAATCTATCCATAACTCTGTAATGTTTGTATTGTTCTTATCCTATTTTGTAAATGGATGTATGTTTATTATTATATGTTTCCTACAGCAATCATTGAGAATAGTTAATGATTATTCAATTGGTCACTCATGTATAGCTCTATTTATTTTCTTTGGAAGCCACTTTGAAGATACCAAAGTATAGTACAACAACTATTGATAATCTCCTACCTCTTTTGTCTGTGACTCACTATTATTTGTCTGTTTGTTTTCCTGAGAAACCTATCTTGTAATAACAATATGTAAAACAATAACCACTGATAATTTCCTACCACTTTGTCTGTAATTTTGTAAGCCCCCCCATTATTATGTTGTCCTTCTTTTACTCTTTAAAAGAAAAAAAAAAAAAGAAAAAAAAACTTCCCTTACAGTTATTTTGAAATACACAGTATGTTATTGCTAACTATAGTTACCTGCCTGTGCAAACAGCTCACCAGATCATGTTTTCCTATGTGAGTATAACTTCACATATACTGACTATTCCCATCCTCCCTTCCCACCCCGAATCTCTGGTAAGCACTAGTCTACTTTTGCTTCTGTGATGTTAATCTTACTAGATCCTACATATGATACTCTGGTTTGTCTTCAGATCATATAAATCTTTCACCTTTTATGAGTGAGATTATATAGTGTTTGTCTTTCTGTGTCTGGCTTATTTCACTTAATGTCCTCCAAATTCATTTATGTTACCACAAATGACAGTATTTCATCTTTTATGGCCGCATAGTATTCCACTGTATATATGTACAACATGTTATTTATGTATTCATCCATTTTTAGAGACATAGGTTAATTCTACAACTTGGCTCCTCTGAGTAATGCTACAATGGACATGGGTACACAGATATGTCTTCCACATACTGACTCCATTTCCTGTGGATATATATCTAGTAGTCAGATTACTAGATCACATGCCAGTAATATTCCTAATTTTTTGAGAATTTTTCATACTGTTTGCCATGATGGCTGTGCCAGTATACATTCTACCAACAATGTGCAAGTGTTCCATTTTCTCCATACCCTCGCTAATAGTTGTCTTTTGTTTTGTTGATAGTAGCTACACTAACAGGACTCAGGTGGTTTTGATTCACATCTCCCACATGATTAATGGTGCTGAGCATTTTTTCATATCCCTGTTGGCCATTTGCATGTCTTCTTTTAAGCAATGTCTACTAAGGTCTTTCACCCATTTTTAAAATAGAATTACTTTGTGTTCTCCTATTGAGTTGCTTGAGTTTCTCAGGTATTCTGGATACTAATTCTTTATTAAATACATAGTTGGAAGATATTTTCTCTCATCAGTAAGCTATCTCATCTCTCTGTTGATTATTTCCCTTCTGTTCATAAGTGTTTTAGTTTGATACAATCCCATTTGTTTGTTTCTGTCTTCTTTGAGGTCCAATTTACAGAAGGGACTTGAGTGTCTGAGGTTCTGGTGTCTGCAGATGTCCTGCAACTAATCCCCTATGGATACAGAAGGTCCAGAAAATTCTCTTGGTATATCACAGTGTTTACATACCCTATCTTCTGCCATATTGCTGCCTTTCAAAATTCCCATTTACTAATGACAGTGTGAAGCTGTAGTAATGTCAGGGTTTACTTTTAATCTTCCAAGGACTCTACTTTCCTAGTTTCAAAGAGTAAGGATACAGCTCACCTCTCCTGCTTTAACAGATTAATGTGAAGGTTAACAGATTTATTTGCTCAAGTTGTTCCTGCTCTGTAGAAAAGACAAAATGAATTGCAACTAAATGCAATGCAGATTATCACACAAAAATAAGGTGAAATGTAGAATCCTGTAAAATTACTTAAATTTTTAAGTTTAATTCTGTTCTTGTGGCAATATTTAAAAGCAGTGTGAACTTGTTTAACGAGTAGCTTAAAAGGAGCCTTGAAGGTGACTTCACCAACGCACTTGAACTTCTCTGCACTCCTGGAGCACCGCGACTTCCTGTCTCCGTCATCTGAAATTCCACCACTAACTCTTGGCGTGAAAGCAAGTCCTTGATATCAGAAAAGAGAATGAAACCTTGAAGAAAAAGTACAAATGATGTAGGCCATAAGGATATTTGAAGATGTGTTCCCCACACTGCCAACCCAATCTTCCTTTGCAGAGATACTGAAGTCCAAATGGTAGCCAAACACTGGCCTTGAAATAATTTCCTAGTCCAAAAGGGGTCAGGAATACATTAGAATGAAGTAAAAAAAAAAAAAAAAAAAAAAATCCCCACATTTCTTACCCTTTGCACATTACTATGAACCTGCTCATTCTGATGTCCAAAAATAAAAACAAAATGACTCTCCTCCCGCCGTGTTTACCTACAACACACACCTATGCTCTCTCCTTTCTCACTAAATCCTTGTGGCCGTGCTCAGTTCAACTGCATTGTTGTAACTGATTCACAGATGGAAAGGTTTTTCCTCTCAGACCTTTTCAGAGAGCCTCCAACTGCAGAAAAAGTTTTCCATAGGTAGAAACCACAAAACCAAAGAAGTTTATTAAATTGTTTTAGCAGAGCTCAGCCATGCAGATCCCCAAGCTCCCTCCAACACTGAGATCTCCCAGAGGTGGGCCAGGGTTGCTTAGACCTGTTCTCCACACGGATGGTCGCCCTCAGCGGCACGGGGCACTCCTTGCCCGGACTTGGCTTCTTTCTCTGACACCAGTGCAGAGCCACAGATGTCTTCTCTGTCTTCATCGGGGAGCACCACCATCCGGAGTCTCCGCAGCCCTGTGTGCTCCGAGCCCTGTCTGCTTAGCTGCCCACACTCACACGGTTCTGAGACTTGGGTCCGAGGTTAAGCTGATGCTCCTACCAAGCCTGTCACTGAGCAGCATTCCTTTTCGTGGGCAGAAAACAGTGTTTCAGTGCCCCTCTCTCCTTGCCTTCGCTGGAAAGAAACAACATCTGGAAATAACTCAGGTTTCTCCGAATCTTACACATTTCAACTCCAGAGATGAGAACCCTATCTGGCTCATCAAGCAGGTCAGGGTCTCTTAAGCCAAGACCTAGCCTCAGGTGGGACTCCTACTAGGACGTTCAGCTGAGAGTCCCCTATGCACTCTTGTTTGCACGATAAAAACCAACAAGGGCTAAACACAAGGGCTGTGGCTTTTTCCAAAAACGCATAACCCGTCCGATTGGGAAAATACAGTTCTGAATCTCTCCTGTGTCCGCCTAGATAAGGAAAGCCCTGCGAGATGTTACAAAAGAGCGGACGGCAAAGTTAGACCTAAAAAGACTGGCGAGCAGCCTGGAGATGAAACTGAAGCGGCAAAAACCAATAATTAGAAGAAGAGAGAAAAGCTCCTGAAGAAAGAAAAGTATTTTATGAAAGATCGGTTTAAGTAAGCTTTATGTGGATGATTTATTTAAATAGCCATTAAGCTGCAAAGGTGTTTGTGTATGTAAAATATGCATATTGGAGGAAGTCAGCTGGTCGCTTCGCCCTCCTAAGGGAAAACCCCTGTCCATTACCAACACACGGTCTACCGCAGAGAAGCCTGCAAACCCCAGGGGCGCGGAGCTCTAAAAAGGCCATTCAAGCTTCAGGTGGACTCCGCGTTTCTCCATTTCCCTATCCTTCCGCTTCTTCTTTCCTTAAAAACTTCTTACAGCATTTGCATTTGATGAGGTTCAGAAGGTCACTTCCCCTCGCTCTCCCTTCCCGCTGCTCCGCGGCCGCCGCGTCCGGACCTCCTCCTCCGGGACTCCTGCCTGTGCCGGGCGGCGGGGCCCGCGGGTGTCGCTTCCCGAGTGGCCAAAGAGGCCCGCTGCCTCCACGCGAGGCCACACCTAGCAGTACCGGGCCACGACAGGTCCCGGCCGGGGAACAACTGCCGGCCAAGGCCACCCTTGGGAAAGATGGCACTGACACGGAGCGTGGCCTCCGCTTCCCACCTGAGCTTTGCGAGCTGCCTCGGGCCCCACTGCCACCCGGTCTCTCGGGGTTGCCCTCCCGAGCCACTCGCATCCCCAAGCAACTTGGACCTCGGTGCCTCCGAGGCGAGAGGAGGCCCCGGTAGAGGACGCGCGGCTCGGGCTCCCGGGTCCCCTCCCGAAGAACTGGAGCCGCCGGGCTTGGAGCCCTGCCTCCTCCTCGGTCGGCCGCGGCGTCCTGATGCTCCTCTGGGCGCCGGCTCCGGGTCTTAAACACGAACAGCAAAGGCGCTTGCCTGGGGCTGAAACAGGTGCTGCGCGAGCTCCGCCAAGCCCGGGAAGGCAGGCCGCGCGCGCTCGGGTCCACAGCGTGGCCTCCCCCCGGCCGCGCCCGGCTCTCCGGGGCCTCGCACCCCGCGCCAGCCCCGCCTGCCTGCCCTGACCCCGGCTGCGGACACGGCCCGGCCGAGGCCGTAGCAACCTGTGCAAAGACGGCAGGGTGCCCTGCGCAGGGAACGGGAAACAGAGACGACGGTGTGCGTAAAAACCGCTTTCCGCAGCAGCACCCCGGAGCTGCGAGCCCGACCCCGCACGGCTGCAGACCTGGAGCGGGGCCTGCAGGGGCCTCCCGCGGACCGAGCCCGCGACCGTGACACGGCAAGGGCCCGACAGGAGGGAAGCCCGCTTCCAACAAACCAGCCGAGGGCTGCTCTGCCGGCGGCCCCGGGCGCGGGAAGCGGGGCCTCGCTTCCGCGGGGTTCAGCGCTGCCCGCGGCTCCGCCGTCACGTCCAGGGCCGCCGTCACGCGCTTCCCGCGAAGCGCACTTCGCCTCGGGTCTGAAGACAAGTGAGCACAGCCTGCCTGCCCGCTGCCTCCCGCAGTTCCGTTGAGCCCCACCCCGCCCATGGAGCTCAGCCTCCCGCAACGCAAGCCCACGCACACGCACACACACACGCACACTCGCGCACACATACGCGAGCGCGTGCGCCCGCCCCAGGGTGCCTTCCGGGAGTGCTTAGGGCGGGGTGGGGGAGCCACACCCAGCTGCGAGGGCGAATGCGTCTCCTCCCGGGTGCTGCGAAGGAGTCAGACCCTGAGACCCCATCGAGGAGGGTACCCCTTCCTCCCGCAGGCAGAGTCCCGCTCCGCACTGCGCCCCACGCACGGCCCAGGCCCAAGGACCACCGCGGAGCAAGCACGCCGGCCTGCGTGCGTAAGGCGGACCCATCTTCTCCTTGTTAAGTACAAAACCAATGTGCTTATCAGAGGCTGCAGCAGGAAGGAATGATTGTAAGTATGCGTGAAATTTACAGAGTGCCTTCAAAAATAATGCCTTTCCTGAATAGGGCCCAAAATAACAGCGTGTGTGTGTGTGTGTGTGTGTGTGTGAGAGAGAGAGAGAGAGAGAGAGAGAATGTTAATACCTTGTACCACTGTCTAATCTTTATACTCACAGCAGGAGGGGCATTTTTTATTTTACCCATTTTACAAGAAAGATGGGAGGAAAGAAAGAAAGGAAAAAAGAAAGGAAGGAAGAAGGAAAGAAAGGAAAGGCTTAGAGACATTGAATGACTTACTCCAAGCCGGGGGCGGGGAACAGGTGCAATTGTCAAAATGAGAATCTAGGACCCTTTATGAACCTTGCCGCCATTCATCTGCTAGGATTGTCCTGGGGTACAGGAAATGCTAGAATGGTAACCTGCATTGTTTGGGGAGTGAACAAAATCAGACAAATCAATAAATATTTGGGAAGTATCTGCACAGGGTCCTCGCTCACTGAGGGCGTTGCGGTCAATCCTCGTCTTCCCCATCCACTGCCCAATGTGAGCTGCTCTTCCTCAGCTAGCCCATGCCTGGAGAAACGGTTTCAAAACTCCTGCATGGTGCACGTGGATAAACACACACACACACACACACACACACACACACACACACACACACACACGCCTGTGGGTGTTCTCAAAGGACATGTGTGAGCTTCATGTGTAAGCCGCTGCCCAGGTGTGACAACACAAACCCAGCCTCCAGTGAGCTGAGCACGGTGGAGGGAAAGTTATCAGCCTGTGCAGGATTCAGATAGCCAAGAACACCCAGGCTTAACATTGCTGAGCTGCAGCTGCAGCATGGAGAATCCTGCTAGCAAAGAGGAGTCCAGCACAAAGTCCCGGCCCTCCTTCTGATGTCCCCAGGGAAGATGTGGTCAATTTTAGCTGCCGGAGAGCTAGACCTGAGGGTCCAGGGAGGAGAAATAGGGTGTGGTTTTAAAACACAATGTCTAGCCTATGTGGCACACACCTATAATCCTAGCACTCTGGGAGGCTGAAGCAGGAGGATCCCAAATTCAAGCCCAGCCTGGGCAACTTACAGAGAAATCTTGTCTCAAAATTTAAAAAGGGGTTGGGAAGGTGGAATGGGGCTGGGGGTGTTAGTTCAGTGTGAAGGCCCTGGATTCAATCCTCAGTACCACACACCCAGTGTAGCTTTGAAACATTTCAAGACAAAAAATGAAAATAGAAGATCTAAAAGAATCAAGCTCAGCAAAACCTTGGTAACTATTCCACTTATGTGTATGGTGAAACTTGCCATACTAGCAAATATAAAAAGATAAAAACGAAAACTCAACCTCGACTTAAAATGGATGTTTTTCACTGTACGTGCATTCACGTCGATAAAGCTAATTTTTAGAGGTTTTTCTTTTTTGTGAAGTTGGTTGCTATGGAGAATGTCTTATCTCACACAAGACAAAGCCCGGTTCATTTGCAGACACTCTGAGGCAGAGAAAGACCCTAGGTCTCTGGTTCCAGTCCCACAGCCTGGAGGAACCTCACTCTACCTGCCCCGGCCTCCCCTTCGGGTTGACCCCGCCTCAGAACGAGCCCTTTCGACCCCTTTTGCCTTGTAGACTTCCACTAGGGCCAGTTCAACGAGGGGCAAGGGCTTCCCTTAGAAAGAGTGAGGCTGAGGCAGGAGGATTACCAAGACGCCAGCCTGGGCTACACAGTGAGTTCAAGGCTGGCCTGAACTACGTGGGGAGACCCTGTCTCCTGAGAGAGAGAGAGAGACAGAGAGACAGAGAGACAGAGAGAACAGCAAATGTCTTCCTGTCACTGTAGGTACTGGAAGACAAGTAGCTGCTTCCCGAAGGAGAATGCTGAGGTCCGGAGAGATCTGCGCCTTCCGGAGACACAGCAGAGACACCTGCCGAACTGCCCGGAACCGGAACTGGCTTCTCCAGGTGTGGTGCTCGGTCCTTCCTCCCCTCGATTGCTTTCTACCGGACCTCAGCTCCGGCACAATGTAAAAATGAACAGGCCGCGCCTCTGCCCCAAGCAACTGCGATGGACGCGCCCCGAGCGCGGTCCGCAGAGGGCGCCCGGCAGCAACGTCTGCAGAAGGGCGCGGGGCGGAGGAGCGGGAGGGGAGACGGGAGCGCCGGGCACGGGCGGATCTGGAGGCAGCTGTCCCTCCGGGGACCCAAAGCGGGTGGCTCGGGCCAGGGCTGGGGACCCGCGTCGCGAGCCAAGCAGGTGACAGCCAGCCGGCGCGGGGCTGTCGCGGCCGCGATTCCCG
>NW_004955465.1:11745162-11751383 GCF_000276665.1 Chinchilla lanigera | reverse complement strand
AGCCGCGGCGGCCTCCACGCCCCCTCCCCGCTGCAGCCGTCGGCGCGCGGGGGCTGCGGAAAAGGAAGAGGGTTTGGGAGGCGCGGTGACGAGTGTCTACACGCTGCTGGGCGTCCAGGCGGCCCCGGGGCAGCTCGTCCACAGGGACCCTGCGGGGAGGGGCGCTGGACAGCCCCGCGGCGCAGCCCCAGGCCCGGGCCTGGGTAGGGAGAAGGAGGGGCGCCCTAGGCAGGTGGAGGCTGCAGCCCACCGAGATTGGCAGGCTGGCCCGGCTGTCTGCTGGGTACGGAGGAAGTCCGGAAGGGGCGCGGAGCGCAGACGCCCCTCCTGCCGGCTCCCTGCACTCGATCTTTCCTCGGCTCCATCCCCTGTGGGCTCCGCTACCTTCTCCACCGTGGCTGCTGCCTGTGGTTTACCTCGGAGTGGATTGTTTGTTTCCCTAGCCCCAAGCGAAAACCGGTCAGACTGGAGAGGATACCCTTGAGGGTGGTACCCATCCAGACACCCCTCACTCCAGCCCGGGGTCTGGAGGCCGAGGCCGGCAGGACCACGCCCCGCAAAGCCCTCGGAGGGAGACGTCCCCCACTCCGCCCCAAACAAGGCCCTCCCGGAACTGGAGGCTGCCCCGGGGTCAGGACCCCGTCAGGGCCAGCGTGGACGCAAACCTGCGAGGCCGTCGGGCCTGGCGAGGGACCCGGCTCACCTAGGGCGCAGCCGGGTCCTCGTGGCCTGCCCTCCGGCCCCGTCCTCCAAGCCCTACTTCCCCCTCAGGGCTCTGGCTCCGGGAGGCGCTGTCTCCCAAGCCCAGTCCCGAGACAGAGAATCGGGCGGCAAACCCAGACCCGATCCCAGGCCCGGGTGCAGGGCGGGGCCTGGGGACCGAGACCCACAGGCATCGGCCGGGCGGTGTCTGGGCGGCCCGAGGCTCCCAGTCGGCCTCTGGGCGCCTAGCACGTTTTATTTATCCCCACAGAGGATGCTGGAGGACAAAAGAAATATTTGGACGTCAGAGCTGATTTATATTTTTGGAAGCGCTGCGCTTCCTTTTCTGAAGAGAAGCGAGCGCGCCCCATATCCTGAGCGCGGCGGGGAGACCGGAGCGGGTTTGATGCGCCAGGAAGTTCGCCCATCGCTGGGGGCACAGGGCCGGCGCCCCGCCGAGGCCGCTGCCCCGGAGATATTTATTTATCTGGGGGAGGGAGGGCACGGAGATAGGAGACCAGACAGGCAGAGAAAACCGGGCCCGGGGCGGGTCGGGACCTCCAGGGCGCTTCCCTGAGAGCCGGCCGCGGCCTCTCCTCTGGCCCTGTGTCTGAGGCGCGGCCTGGGACCTCCGGGTGCGTTGCTCGGCGCCTTCCGCAACCCTCGGCCGGTATCCCCCATCGTCTGTGCCCGGGTTCCCTCCCAGGCCCTGTGGGTGCCTCCTAGGTGGGTGTGTAGGGGCGCCCAGCTCTGCCCGGTGTCCTTGGCCCCAGCAGACTGACAGGTGTGTGGGGTGCACGGTCCAAGGGTCCTCAGGACCCCGTGCTGCTTCCCTAGTTCCCAAACATACCCTGGCTCCTGCCAGTCTCCATGTCACCTCAAAAGTCCCCCCATGCCCTAACCCTAGGGGGCTCCCCCAACACTGCATCCAGGGCCCACTCAGGCTTCCCTGCGGATTTCCCTTCTGCCCCTGGAGCTCCTCATCTGACCCCTGGGAGACCACAGACTGCTCCACCCCAACCGAGGCCTCCTTTCTCCGCCTTTGGTCCCAGGAGATGCCCCTGCCACAGAAACTTCCCCGGCCCTGGCGCCCTCAGCACTGAACACAGCAGGCTGTAGGCCAAGGCACCCCGGTGCCTGGCCCAGTGCTGCCTCCTGAAGCGCAGGAAGGCTGGGGTGCACTGCAGTGGGGCTGGCTCCAGAAAACACCCGAAGCTTCTCTTTCTGCAGGGACCAGACCTCAGCCTCACAATCCGAGAAGCCTTGTGATGAGAAGAGGCTGGCTCTGCACAAGCATAGACTGGACCTTTCCCTTCCTCTCTGCAGTGTCAGGCCGGCCGAGAGAGTCACAGAGTCCGCCCACAGCAGCGCCGGCAGACCAGGGTATCTGCACATCCCTCAGGAGGTGGCTATAAAAGAGCCCTGCCCAGGACACCAGAGCTTGGAGAGCGGAAGAATCGATCCAAATAAACATTCTGAATTGGGTGGCTGGTGTTCAGATCTGATTTCTGGGCCAGGGTTAGCAGATGCCAGGGTGTAAAATTCCCTGTTACTCCTCCTCCCTCGCCAGTCCCTGCGCCAGTCGCCAGCCGCCAGCCTAGCTGCTCAGGGCTGAGTTTTCTACTGCAGCTGGAAGTTTCCGGAGAGGCCTGTGCAGGGTCCTCAGTCATGCCCACACCCCCAGGCCCCAGTGCTCAGCTCCCACCCTCACTCTTAGAGAGGTCTCCTGGGGATTCAGAGCCCTCTACCCAGGTAATTTGGTGCCTAAACACAGGCTCAAAACGGTGGTCAGGTTCAGACTCAACTGGCAAAAGGCTTTCCGGCCCGGGCGGAAGGAAGGGAAGGAGGGGTGCAGGGCGCCAAGTACCCCGAATTGTCTTCAGTGATGGCCATAAACTGTCGGGACAGATGCGTCTCTCCTGTCGCTGGCTGGTTTAGTCTAAACCATTTCATGTAAAACCCACGAAGCAGAGGAAGGATGCTAAAAACGTCAGATTTAAGCCACAATAATGAAAAGATTTCCTAGAATAAAATGCCGATTACAGAACAAAATCAGAGAAACCCAAGCTTCCCGAAGTTTACATTCCCTTGCGCAGGGGCAGGGGTGGGGCCCGAGGACTTGGAGCAGGACAGGAACCGCAGACAGAGACAGTCAACCAGACCGAGGTGGAGAGGGCACGTCTCCGGCCTCCAGGGCCTGTGTTCTGGCTAACTGGGCAGCGCCTGGGCTGATCCCCACTCATTTAAGTGAACCCTACCTTTCCTTCCCATAAGAGAAAAAACAAAACTTTTGCTATTTACAGGGAGTGGAAGTCAGTGCAGAAAAGTTCCCCACTGTAAGAAGGGAGCTCCAGGAACAGAAAACCGGCCAAAAGAAAGCTGTGTTTCAGAGGCAAACACAAGTTTGCTTTCCAACTCTGTCTGCTGGCCCCCGGTGCTGACCACAGCAGACACCTGCTTAGCATGCAGTGTGCCTCGGGTTCAACCCCCAGCACCACCAAAATGATAAATAAGCAAACAGTAAATAAACGCTGCTAACCAGAAATTGATATTCCGCTAGGGGAAAAGGATATGACATGGTTTGTCAAATACAGTCTTACCCAATGGGTTTGGACCTACCAGTGATGAAAGCAAAGCTTGCGGGGGGGGGGGTTGCTGTAAGGTCCTGAGTGGAAGGAGCCCTCAATTTGGAGCCACCCCCCTGTAGGCCAGCTGCAGCACTGGCCATAGGTGGCCTGTGGACAGTTATTTCAGGGGTCCTGCCGGCGGACAGGCAGCAGTAAGGTCTCCAAAAAAATTCTGGAGAAAAGCCCCTCCTGCTCAGTAACTTCAGTTCACTGAGCTCATGTCCTTCTGAGTTCAGGGCCTGTTGGGGCAGTTTCTCAACCCCTGGAGAGAAACCAGGCTTCAAGCAGAGACTTCCTCTGGCTCTAACTGTTCTCCAGTCCTTGCCTTTCCGGGGATGGGCTGGGGTCCCCAACCCTCACCAAGTTGTAAGTGGGATCTTCGTGAGTTTAGAAAGCTTAAGTGAAATAAGTACTATTGTTACGGGGATGGGGCAGGGAGCCTGAAAAAATCTCTCACAATTTCACCAGCTGAATTGGTAGGAGCTAAAAATACAGTCAGGGTTTTTTTTCCAAAGGGTACCTGTAACTAACTGCCCCTAAAATCCCACACAAACTGGAGGTGTTGTTCTGTAGATGTGGGCTCCGTAGCTTCCATCCATTCCCAAAGAGATCTTTGACCCCAACAATGAGATCTACTGATGTCGACAGCGGCTATTTCTCAGCTATTGCTGGCTGTGCCTTGATTTAAAGTTTAGTGCCTTTTAGTTTCCAGTCTGGGTCCTAAAATTTTTTGAGGCCTACTGTTACAGCAGGTACCCCTCGGGGTGTTATGTATTATAATTCCCAAGTGCAGAAAGTCGCAGAGGGGCCATGGCTGGGTGACAATGAGACTGACCTGCTAGGTGTCCCCCAGACCTGTCCCCCAGCACCCCCACCTACAAGTGAGACAATTGTCTTGCTTCTCCCCATTGCTTCCCCCATGTTCCTCCCATTTAAAACACACACACACACACACACACACACACACACACACACACTGAAGTCTGTACCATTTTGGATATGACCCTTTCTCCCACTCTGTGTTATGTGGGTAATTATTTTCAACACCTAGAGCGTTGATTTAGCAAGCACGTATTTACTTCTGCATCTAGTTACTTATTTTTGAGTTATTTCATGCAAAATGACAAAAGAAGAGGGAAAAATCAGCATGAACCACATCAGATCTGTTCCCCTCAAATGCTCACCAATCGGTCAGAAAGAAATTCTTAGAAGGTGGAAACAACTGCAAACCCCCTTCCCCAACCCAATCAAAACATCCCTTCCGGAAAAGAGTGACTTGTTTCTTTTTTCTTTTGGAAGTGAGTGGTAAACTGAGTTCGGCTTGGTGGTGTTTTCTTAGCTGACTCTCGGCTACAATCAGGCCATTTTCGGACACATTCCCATGTAGGTACCAGGGGTGCTCTGGAGGAAGCTGTCGACGCCTGTTCAGCTAATTTAGGTTTTCTTTGTCTAATTACTGTGGAGCTTAGGGAAAAGGAGCCCGGCTCAGGGCAGTAAACTGACACTCGGTCTCCGTGTGTGGCATCCAGGCTGGGTCTGATGGAAAAAGCCTGCTTCCACTCAACTTCAGGTCACTGTCTGGGGCCAGCCCCAGCCCAGCCCCCTCCTCGCGCCGCCCTCCTCGCCTGCGAGACCCACCAGCCCTCTCTACCGGCAGCAGCAGTCACCAGGCTCCCCGGCAGAGAGCGCGGGGCCAGCCCCGGGAAGCCTGTCGGGCTGAGCTGTGCGCCAGGGCCCTTTACCGCGTCTGCAAGCCTCGCCTCCTGCAGCCCGGCCCTGTTCCCCTGCACACAACCCTCGCACCCGGCTCCTTTCCGGACAGCGCAGAGGGGCGCCCAGCTCTGCCCTCCTCCCCCCACCGCACACCCGCCCCGCCACCCCCTGTGTGGCCCGGCCCGGGGTCAGAGGACCCTGCGCGTGTAATCCAATAACTCACTGTCGAGGCTCATTGGAAATGACGTCCCCCCAGGGCACGTCCCGCTCAGAGCGCTCTCACGCGGGAGGCGTCGCAGGGCTCGGTGCCGAGCTCTCGCACGGAGGCGAGCCGGAGATGGCACGTTGGTGGCCCTCGTTGACACCGAGGGCGTAACCCTCGTGACAGCCGCACACTCCTCCAGGACTGCGAGCAAATAGAGCTATCCTGTTTATCTCGCGATCGCCTTTTCTCTCTTCCTTTAAACAAAGCGTGAATTGAAAACCGAAAAGCAAGTGGAAGTAAATACAAACAGGAGTCCCGGGCGGCCCGGGTGTCCAGAGTCTCTAAAGCTTGGCCCAGGGTTCTCCGTCCAAACCCGCAGAGGTCCTAGAGAGCAGGGCCTGGCCCTCCACGGGCACTGTCGGGGCCGCAGGCCTCGCCGGGGAGAGAGGGTCGGCACTTTACCTTTGCGCGTCTGGTACCCTGGCGCGCAGCTCAGGCCGCGGTGCCTAAATGGGGTTGACAGCGGGTGTCAGCTGGGCCTGGGGCCGGCGGCTAAGAAGGCTCCCGGCGGCGGCGGCACCGGCGGCGGCACCTCGGGCCGGGCCGCAGGGGAGGAGGGGCAGGGGAGGGGCGGGGAAGGGGCGGAGGAGGGAGGGAGGGGAGGAGGAGGGACGGGTCCCGGCCGGGGCGCCAGGGTCTGGGGTGGGAGCGGGGGCGCTGGACGCGGCGGACAGAAGGGCCCTTAGGTGGTCGGATTTCGCTGGGGGAGGGTCGTCCTGGCAAAGCGCGAGCTGGTTCGCGAGCCCCAAGCGAAGGAGGGTGGGTGGGGAAAGGCACAGCGGCCGGGAGAGGAGTGGAGAGCGGGGGACCCTGGAGAGCGGGCAGGAGAGGAGATAAGGGGCGGGCGGCCGCGGGGAGGAGGCCGGGCGGGGTGGGGCGCGGGCGGAGGAGGAGGAGGAGGGCGCGGGAGGAGG
>NW_004955465.1:11735574-11744619 GCF_000276665.1 Chinchilla lanigera | reverse complement strand
CCGCCTGCAAGGGCGCGGCCGGCGGCGCGGGCGCCAAGAAGGCGAGCTCGGGGCTGCGGCGGCCCGAGAAGCCGCCCTACTCCTACATCGCGCTCATCGTCATGGCCATCCAGAGCTCGCCCAGCAAGCGCCTGACGCTCAGCGAGATCTACCAGTTCCTGCAGGCGCGCTTCCCCTTCTTCCGCGGCGCCTACCAGGGCTGGAAGAACTCGGTGCGCCACAACCTCTCGCTCAACGAGTGCTTCATCAAGCTGCCCAAGGGGCTCGGGCGGCCCGGCAAGGGCCACTACTGGACCATCGACCCGGCCAGCGAGTTCATGTTCGAGGAGGGCTCGTTCCGCCGCCGGCCGCGCGGCTTCAGGCGGAAGTGCCAGGCGCTCAAGCCCATGTACCACCGCGTGGTCGGCGGCCTGGGCTTCGGAGCCTCGCTGCTGCCCCAGGGCTTCGACTTCCAGGCGCCCCCGGCCGCGCCGCTCGGCTGCCCCGGCCAGGGCGGCTACGGCGGCCTCGACATGATGCCCGCCGGCTACGACGCGGGCGCGGGCGCCCCAGGCCACGCGCACCCGCACCATCACCACCACCACCACGTCCCGCACATGTCGCCCAACCCGGGCTCCACCTACATGGCCAGCTGCCCGGTGCCCGCGGGGCCGGGGGGCGTCGGGGCTGCGGGCGGCGGCGGCGGCGACTACGGGCCGGACAGTAGCAGCAGCCCGGTGCCCTCGTCCCCGGCCATGGCGAGCGCCATCGAGTGCCACTCGCCCTACACGAGCCCCGCGGCGCACTGGAGCTCGCCGGGCGCCTCGCCTTACCTCAAGCAGCCGCCCGCGCTGACGCCCAGCAGCAACCCCGCGGCCTCCGCCGGCCTGCACACCAGCGTGCCGTCCTACTCGCTGGAGCAGAGCTACCTGCACCAGAACGCCCGCGAGGACCTCTCAGGTAACGGCGGGCGGCCCTGGGGCGCGAGCGCGTGGGGCCGCGTGTTTGAGGCAGGGGGCGCAGAGGTCGCCGCGGGCGCCCAGAACCCTCAGCTCCCAGGAGATGCGGCCCTCAGCGCTCTCCCGGCGCGCATGGGTGTCCCAGTTCAGCCTGACTTAGCTTGAGAGATGCGCTGGCTGGTCCCGTTTGTATTTTAACAGTTGATTTTGTCTCTTATAAATTTCTGGAAGGGAGTTCCTGTGTGCTGGGCTATGGGTAGTAGCAGGGAAAGCAGAGTGGGGTCCCAGGGACCTTCGCTGGAGGGGAGCCGCCACCACACACACGCTCACGCAGGGTGGATCCGGCCGATGACGCAGGAGTCGTGCGGGGCAGCGGGACCTGCACCCCGCGGCCGCCCGTGGCTGTGCCCAGGCGGGTTCAAATTGCGTGGGCGGCAGATTGTGAAAATGTACTTACTAGTGGGAAGCAGTGAAAGGAGGAGGGCGGGGAGGGAGGCCCTGCACGATTTGAATATGTGGCCAACTTTATTCGGAGAGCGGAGATAGAGCCTTACTTATTAACCACTGGGGTAGAGGTTAAAATCCTCCAGCCTGCTAGGCACAGCAGGGCCCAGACGCGCTCCGTGTGTCCTCGGCCTCTCTCGTCACGGAGAAAACCGGGCACAGGGCAACGCAGGCTTTCTATGTTGGCGACTCCGAGGGCAGCTGGGGCACCAGGGCTAGAAATGGGCCTGAGATGTTGGTTCCCTGGACGGAGAAATTTCCCAAATATGCCTTGTAAATGCAGGTCTCAGAGGTTAACTAAACAAAGACAGTCTCGGCAGGCAGGACCACACCGGAGAGGATTTGAGCCTGACTTAACCCAGAGAGCAGTCTTGTTCCATTTTATGGGAATTTCAAGAAGTAACCCATACAGACATCCCTCACCTCTTATTTTTCTTTTTCTTTCTGAAAAGTTTTCCCCTCGCGTGGCTGTCAGTCCTTCCCTCACACTGGGCTGGACCCATGGGGCCCTACCTGATGCCCTCTGGGGCAGGTCCTGCTCAACTTGAACCCAGATGGGAGGCCTGGCAGCTTCAGAAAGCTCTAGGGAGAGACAGAGGTGCAGTAAACAGATCCCCGACCCTCTGTGAGGCTGCCCTGCTCCCAGGCCCAGGAGCAGACCAGAGGCTTTATCCTTCCCGGCGGCAGCAGGAGGCCCCCTTCCCTCGCCCCCCAGGCCCCTGCCCTTCCTCCACGGTGGCCTGAGGGGGCCATGGCAGAAGCCTCACCTGCAGGACCTGGGGAGCCCTGGACACGCGAGGCACCCAGGGCACTCGGAGGCGACCTCCTTGCTAGGCCCAGCCCTCAAAGTCCCTGTACCCCCACCTCGGCCACACTGCAGTGGGGACTGCGCACCTGCCGAAGGACCCCACGTTGGCCACTACCGCAGGGCCTCCAGTCACCCACCACCAGCAGCCCAGCGGGCATGGGTGCAGGGTCCAAGCCCCGCCAGCCACAGGTATGGCTTTCTTGCACTGGCAAGCTGGGTCAGGAACGCATGGCACAAGCCACCCAGGGCTGGGGTGAGGCAAAGCCCCTGCCAGGGCCTCCTCAGCCCCTCTCAACACAGGCCTACTGCGCCGGCAGCGGCAGCGAGAAAGTAAAAGCAAAAGCGGGCGGCAGGCCGGCCTCGTGGAGGAGCGGTCTTGGGGCCCGGGACAGACCTTGTCCACGCTGCCAGCCTGAGGCTCCCTCAGGGACTCCTGCAGCTGCCAGATGCCCCCAGCCGAGGGGTTTTTCTCTGCTCCCTGAAGTCCTGGCTTCTTGGAAGCCTAAGACCTTGGGGCCCACGGAGGGCGAGAGAGACTGCCCCTTCCTTTCCCGTCTTTCCTGTCCTCTTCGCTTTCTCCTTCTCCTGGGGTTATTTGCTATCACTGTCTTTTGGCGCAGAGAACAGTGCTCCACCTCCTGAATATCTGGGGGGTTCCTTAGTTGGATAATAAAACTCAAAGGAGAGGTGAAGGCAACACTGTGGTTCTGGACAGGGCGCTCCATCCTCCCGCAGCTCGGATTCGGGGCCTGGGAGCCTGGGCTCATCCGCAGATGAAACCCCAGCCTGGAGAGAGATTCAGAAGTCCGGGAGTACAGAACTCCCCTCAGGGAGGACCTTGTGCTGCTTTCTGTGTACAGCAAACCAAAGCCGAAGCCTGACTCCAGCCGAGTGTAGCTCTGAAATTTCACACGAGACTCTCTCTGAGCGGGGTTTTCCCTCCGGTTTTTAGCAACGGGTCCAAGGGCACCACTGCTTCTGTACCCGAGTCAAACAAGACACCGCAGAGGGGAGTTTCGGCAACAGTACCCCCATCGTCAGCGGGGTGCGTTTGTCTCTGAGGAGGTTTTCTTTCTTCCCCTTTCTTCTTTCAGTGGGTCTGCCCCGTTACCAGCATCACTCCACTCCAGTGTGCGACAGAAAGGATTTTGTCCTCAATTTCAACGGCATTTCTTCCTTCCACCCCTCGGCCAGTGGGTCTTATTATCACCATCACCACCAGAGCGTGTGTCAGGACATTAAGCCCTGCGTCATGTGAGCAAACGGAGGCCACCTCTCTCCTCTCCCCTCCTCTCCTCCCCTCTCCTCTCTGCTGAGGGGCAGATAGGCCCCCGTGAGAATGACAATGGATGACACACTCCCATATGTGCACAAGACGGCAGTAAGTAGCACCCCCACCGCTTCGCAGAACCCCAGGATCTTCGCCTACGGCTGGAGGAGGGGAGCCCCTGGCAGGTAACGCCCCAGACCAGAGGGAGCGTGCACCTAAACCGAGGAGATAGTGAAAAGTTGCCACCCGTAAGACTAAACTTGTAACTCTGGGATCTTCATTGCCTTCTGTAATCAGGGTCTGAAAAAAAGCAGACAAGTCGTGTGTATGTGTGTTTTTCTTTATCTATGAAAACTTGTGTGCTTTTCAAAAAGGCAGTGTGCAAAGCACCGGCATTCAAGTGAGCCTCATCATGTTGCCTGGCTAAGTAGGAGAATAGTTCGCCCCAGACACCCCGTTTGGATACAGGTGCCAAAGAACCCTGCGAAGAAACCACGTAGAACCAACGTGTCTAGTTTAAGAAAGCGGCTCTCAGTATTGTGACAATACAATGTTTTTACAAGGTTGTTTTCTACCACCATATTCTAAAGATATTTTTATGATCTTCGTGTATACTCACACTTTGCTTGTATTTTAAAAGGAGGATATATTTGCACTTATGTATACTTTTACAGTTTGCCAAAATATTTTGATGTAAAATTTTTTCAATAAAATGTATATAACAAATAGTTGTTTTAGGGACCGATTTCCTTCCAGGGATGCCGACCTGCACCCCCCAGCACTGCAGCTCTGTCCTGCGCCTCTGTGTTGTGTAGTTGGAATAGTGCTGGGTCTGGGCCTGGAGGAGCACAGCGCCGTCTGCCTGGGGGGTCTTCTCAGGCGCCAGAGACAAGCGCAGAGCTGGCGTGCTTTGTTACTGCTTCCTGTACTTTGCTCTCACCTTTTCTGTCTAAACAAAAATCAAGTGAGAAGAACTGAAAAGAAAGCCAGGCAAGAGGAAGAGGCGAGGGTCTGATGTGCGGAGACCCGCTTTTGGGGCTCCTTCTGTGTTCTTCGAAAAGTTCTGCGTTCGCTCACCTCTTCGCCGGCAGCAAGCGCTGTGGTGGCCACTGCCCAGGAAGGCGCCCGCATCCAGGGTTCACAGCTGGGCCTGCCCTGCCCGCCCCGCGCTGTCCTTCCCGGCTGGGCTTCCCCACCGGGAGGCTGCACAGCTGGAGAGAGAGGACGCAGAACCAAGAAGAGGGACCGTCCGGCCCACCCTGCCGCCTGTTGGTACCAGGGACTGTGAGGCCCGGAAAGCCCCGACCGCCCTCCGAGGTGCGCTTTTCTCTCCGGCTCGGGGCTGAGTTTTTGCCTTTGCTTTTGTCCTCTGGACTGGGAACCGGGCTTTTCTCCCTGGCCCTCCCGGGTCCTCCTCCCAGTCCGCCTGGCCCTGAGCGCCTCGCTCCTGGGGTTTGTAGTCCAGGAGAGGATCAGGCCAGGCTCAGCTGGGCTTCAGAAGTCAACGTCTTCCGAATCCTTAGGCTTCCTCCCTGGATTTTCCAAAATTAAGTGGTGATTTAAGTATTTTTTGTCTGTTATCATATTTGCATTTAAATGGGTTTTTTTTTTCTTTTTCATTTTTTTTTTTCCTTCTTCTCTTGTCTCTTCTATACTGCGCTCCTCGGGGGCCTGCTATAAATTACGAAGTCAGTCTCAGAGTTTGCTCCGACCACAGTGCTGTGTTTACATTCCTCCCGAGGCAGCCGGCGTGGTCGTAATTTATATCCTAAACACTCGGACGTAACTTGTTTATACAGAGTGACAGCGCGGAGCGCGGGCCGGAGGCCGGGCGCCCCCTGGCGGCCAAGCGCCGCGCCGCCCGGACCTGGGGCCGGGCCGGGGTGAGTGAAAGCCGCTACCGCGGTTGTCCTTTCTGGCTTGGGGAGCCGGCTTTCTCTCCGGGGGACTCCTGGCTCTGTTGTCTCCTCCTGAAACGCAGTCGGGATGCACTGACAGCAGTGATTTAACAGGGCCAACGCCTGACTGGCAAACTATACTGCATTTCCTTACTCTCAGCTGAGATCCTTGTTTTGTTTCTTTTTTAATCAAAATCTTTCTTCTCTGTCCTTCCCTTAAAGATATGCGCACACACATTCAGATGCACTTCTTCTCCTTTGTTTTCTTTCCTTCTTTCTTCCACTCTTTCTCCTTCCTTCCTTTTTTTTTTTTTTAAATATTCAGTGTGTAGTTCTAAATGTCCCTCTAATACTGGATAAATTCTTTAAAAGTGTTGTTGTGGCCTTAGGAGCGGCAGTAAATGAACTAACTCAACCAGGGGTAGACATTTCAACTGCCTCCCCCTCTGGGGGCGCTGGGTCCCACTAGGAGCAGTGCAGGCCCCAAGTGAGATCTGCACCAGGCCATGCCCCAACTCTTTCATCAACTGTATTTTGAAAGCCCAGAGTTTCTGCACTGACAGAAAAAATAATGCATGAAAAGACAGTTGGCTCTTGTGGAAGGTTTATTGCTTTTCTTTGTCCGTGCATGTTTTCACTTAGTGCTATCCAGTAAAGGAGGGAGAAACCAGGTAAAGGACGCTGAGCTTACGCCCAGGACTGGGGACTGGTTGTGTTCCTAACCAGGGCTTACCTTAACCCTGCCATTCCTTAGGCTGTGGGCCACGTTTGCCGCCAGCCACTACAACAAATGCCTGAGCTGATCCATTTACAAAGAGGAAAGGTTGTTTGGGGCCCAGGCTGAAGGTTTCTGTGCCTGCTGCATGGCCTGGTGGGGGCGTGTGGCCGGGTATGTTGCTCGCTTCAGCCAGACAGCCGCAGAGGGCCAGGCAGGGGGCACCCTGGGAGGGACGGCCGCGGGTGACACCTGGGCTGGAACTGAGCCTGCAGTGCACTGGCCTTCAGAGGCCTTCCAGACATGAGCGTGGTGCAGGGGCTCGGTCCCATCCGCAGATCTGCACTGGACCTCTGTTTCTGAGCTTTGACCCCATTCGTTTTCTGACATGGGTTCATTCTGTGTATTTCCTGCGCGCCCGGGAGAAGTGTGTGTCCGACAGGGCGGGGTGATTCTCACACTGGAGGGGCATCCACGTCCCTAGGGCTTGACGTGCTGCAGAGCCCACCCCAGTGTCCAGAGCAGGGGGCCTGTGCCAGAGGAAGGAAGGAAGGAGGGAAGGGGATAAAGAAAGAAAGAGACAGACAGAAAGAGGGAGGAAGGAAGGGAGGGAGGGAGGGAGAAGAAGGGAAGGAGAGAAGCACAGAAAGGGAAGGGAAGGGAGAGAGGAGAACATGGAAGAAGAGGGGAGAAAGGGACAGAGACAGAGGGGAGAGAAGGGGAGGAGGGAGAAGAACAGAGCGAGGAGGAAGGGGAGGGCGGAAGGAGGAGGAGCTGAGAACCTGGGGAGCCCCATCCCCAATATCTCCAGGTCTCCTGGGCGGCGCCTGGCCAGGGTGCAGGGATCGCTGCTGTTCTTGGCTCCAGCCTGGGCCCCCCTGCACACTTTTGCATTTTCTGAACTGCAAGCGTCTTCTAGGGAATTTCAGAACAGCCTTGACTTATGGGGTAGCAAGTGGAAGTCGCATTTCTGGGGAAATCGTCAGGATACGCGGTCAGCGGCCTGAGTGAGCTTCGTCCTCAGCAAAGGGCTCTGCGGACTCCCGGATTCCTAATGACTGCGCATCCGGGTGACTCACTCAAAACAGGCACGGCTTACTTAGAATGGAAATATATTTTAATATATTTTATCAGGACGGAAATACACTTTACCCACCCTGCCTCTGTGAAACACTATCTTAACAAGGGAAAAGACCACAGCCGTAGACCCTGGGCTGGAGAGGCCCTGGCATACAGACGCCAAGACCTTCAGGGAGAAAAATGAAATTCCTGGAAGTTTCTTTGGAGTTCAGAGCCCCGAGTCCCCTGCAACCCAGCTGATAAATATGCAGCCCCCTGGCTGCCAGGGGACCTGTGAGACCCCCGTGCGATGCAGAGACCGGGCATCCACAACCTCCGTACCAGGCTTGGTAGCACAAGTATATTCATGAGAGGACAGAAGGGACCTCAAGGAGCACTGGAGCCAGTGTGGTACCATGCCCTCCAAAGGGTCCCACCTGCCCCAGCCTGGCACGGCCTCCTGGGGCTGTGTCTCAAGCCCAGCAGGGGTGACTTCTGGACAGCAGGCCACCGCCCAGAGCTGGCATCTCACCGCCGCTGTCCAGAATCACAAACTGCTTTGTTTTCAGGGCTGGAGCCGAAACCCAGGGCCTCCAGCATGCTAGGCAAAAGCGAGACTGCTGAGCCCCTTGCAGGCTCTTCAAATGGCTCCAATCTGGCCTTGGGGTGGAGGGAGGCTGGACCTACTCCGTCACCCTCTCCTGCTGGGCCCTGAGCTCCTTGCCACCCCGCACCAAGTGCACAGGAAGTACCCATGGGCGGTGGCTGGACAGGCAGAGCCAGAGGACCCAAGATGGTCTATGCCAGCGGCCTCTGTCCTCCAAGGGGACGGAACCAGACTTGCTGTCAGGACAGAACTGCCCTACCAGCTTGAGACACAGGTAGCCAGCCCTGGACCAGGTGTCCACACGGGGATTCCAGTGGCATGGAGTCACCTCACAGATGCTGGCTCTTGGGTGACGTGTGTTTTACACAGCTGCCTGGCAGCCTCAGTGAGTGTCCAGCAACCCAGGAGCTTTAAGAAGATACACACATCCGTGGTGTCCTGTAGTCCATCTTGGCCAGTAAAGTCAGCTCACCTAGGGAGACAACTGGCCTCGGGTTCCTTAACAGTTCCCTGGAATGGGCAGGATCTTGTTGACATTTCTTCCAAAATCCTTGGAGGATGGCAGCTCACAGATGAGAAATGCAGCCCTGGGTGTGTTCAGCTAAAGACCCCCAAGTTCTTCTGACCCCACAACCAGCCCTGTGTGTCCAGATTCACAGGTGCCACCCTCGGCCGCCACCTGACACCAGCATCTGTGGGTGCCTGAGGCTCCCCAGGTGATACCAGGTGGGACCCGGCAGGCTGAGGGTGGTCAGTTAGAGCCATGCCCCCTCCCCTGCGAGCACCAGGTGTGCAGCTGCCATCCACCTTCTAGCCCGGCAGAACGGGGAGACCAGCGGACAGGCTGCGGGGAATCAGCAGATTCATCAGATCCCCGGTTTCTTCCTCAGAGAGGAGAGCACCTCAGGGAAGAGCAGAGGAGGACGGGAGCCGGGACAAGACAAGGGGGAGAGCGTGCGGAGGCTGCAGCCCCATCCCTCTGGGGAGGCGCTGTGGACTCCAGTGCTCCAACCTGCGCCCAGCACTCTGAATGTCTGCGCAGTCGGCCCAGTGACCTGGCCCTGCCTTGCCCTGGGCCTCCCGAAGGCAGCTTCCCACGCACTCATCCGGGTGGTAGCCACAGACTGACGTCCACGGCCTGTTCCAAGGGACAAAACCCAAGGGGCTCCACACCCTGGAGACGGCGAGAGGCCAAACCAGCGGGAAAGGCCCACCAGCCAAGTGCGCCACACACTGCCTAGAGCAC
>NW_004955465.1:11703250-11734475 GCF_000276665.1 Chinchilla lanigera | reverse complement strand
CACCCCTGACCACACACAGACACAGCGAGACCATGTACACACGCACAGAGACACACCCCTGAGCAGCACGGACACACAGTGACCACATGCACATATGCATACACAGAACATATGGACACATACACAAACATGTACGGAGACAGACACACCAAAACATGTACTCATGTGCACACATACACACATGGATACATAGACACAGCTGTGCACATACAGACATAGATGATATAGATAGATATAGATATACCGGCTGATACATAAAGATACTGACACACAGAAGTATATACACACAGACATGCTCACACTCAGATGCACAAACACACCTACACACAGACATGCAGGTGCTCTTGAACACTCACATAGATACCCAAATACACAGACTGAACACACGCATACATTCATATGCTGGGGTTCACATCCACATTCGCATCCACAACACACTGTGCAGGCGGATACTGAGGAGCACATAACCGTCCGTCCGGTTGTATTTCTTGCTGCAAGCGCCCCCGGCTCCTGCCATCTCCACAAACCCCCAGGTCCGAACCCAGCTCACCCTCGCTGTCTGCAGTCTCTGTTCCCAGGGCCGGGACTTTCCCTCCATCTGATCCCACAAGCAGAGTCGCACTTCTTTCAGTTTACTTCTTTCCAGAGGCCAGAACAAGCCCCTGGGCCTCTGCAGGGCCACCGACTGACTGGGCGTGAGCCACAGTCCCCGAGAGCAGTGCACCGAGGCCCCGAGCAGGCAAAGCTGCAGTGAGGTCAGGGCACCGCTCAGCCCCGGAGCAGGGGGCCCCGTGACCTCAGACAGATCCTGGGGACCCCGCTTGCATTCGGGTGACCTCCTCTTCCCGAGCAGGCCCAAGGCCCAAGGGGAACTGGGCAGGTGACCAGGCTCATTGGCCTCGATCCAGACATGGTGTTAGCCCGCAGCAGACTCACTGAGAGTTCTGGCCCCATCTCCCGTGAAGACGCCCGCCTGCAGGGAGAAACCCTCAGATAAGTCCCCAGGGGCCTGCAGGTGACCTACTCCCCCTAGTCCCTGGGTCCCTCTTCCAGAGCCCCCATTCCCAAGGAGGAGCAGGCCAACTCCACGGAGACTGAGCCTGCTACTTAGGCATGGTTCTGGCTGCCTGTGCCTCAGTTTCCCGAGGGCCACAGAGAAGGTGTCACCAACAGCACTTGGAACAGTTGCTTCGGCCCAAGGTGAAAACCAGTTCTCATCCTGGTTTTCTACAAGCACAGGGTTGGGAACGAGACAGTCCCAAAGGCCAGATCCTCTCTTTTTGTGTACCAGTGGATGGAGCCCAACCAAGGCCTAAGCCAATGGGGAGCAATTGCTGGTCCCAGCGCAGAGGCAGGAACCGGACACAGAAGCGCTTCAAGGTCACGACTTTCTCCCGTCAGGCGCTGCTCCCAAGGACAGCTCGTCATGTGGGGAATGACAGGACGGCCTGGTCCCCAAAGCTCAGGGTGGCTCCTGGCAGGCGTGAGGGAGGCTCATGTCCAGGTGTCTCCTTGGTTAGGGATGACCTCCTGTGCCCCGTGCCTTCTGTGACCATCCCCGTAGGCATGTCTGTCTCTGGCTCCAATGTCCCCTTTTACGAGGATATGGGCCGATGGATTGGGGGATATCCTAATGGCCTCATTTTACCTTGTCCACCTCTGTAAAGTCCCTACCTACAAAAAAGGTTAGGACCCTAGTTAGTTAAGATTCTCCCAAAGAACAAAACCAATGGCGTTCATATATACAGACATGTATACGCACACAGGTACATGCACAGGTGTACACACATGCACATGCACACACATGTATATGCACTGTGCATGCATGTAGGCACACATGTACACACATGCGCACATGTACTTGCACATGTATGCACACATGTGTATGTGCCTCAGAACCTGTGAGGTGCTGGGGATGCTGGTGAAGCACAGGGAACAGCTGTCTGCTGAGGGCTGCGTGCAAGATCGCAGGCCAGTGCTAAAAGGAGTTAAGTGTTTTAGTCAGGAGGCAGGTGTTGCTAACCTGCTTTTCAGATAAGCAGCTGCCTCTGAGCCAGGATTGCCAGATCCTGGACCTGAACCCACTGAACTCCACTTGCAGTCAGGCCCCTAGACAAAGGGTGGGTGCAGCTATGGGGATGCTGGCTTCTCCAGAACAGCCATGGCCCGCAATCATCCTGCCCTCTGTGGGCATCAAGGTGTGGAGCATCAGTGGTCTGAGACACAGCCCATAGCAGCGTGGACACTCCCACCCACCTCCAACAGGAACTTCACACACGTGGGCTCCAGGTCCCCGCCTGTACTCAAGGTCCCGGCTGGGAGCCAGCTACTCAGAGAGCCTGGCTGTGCCACCAGGCTCTGCCAGCCTGGGGGAAAAGTGTGTGGAGGAGGCCGGGCTAGGGGCCGATGGGGGGGGAGTCACACTGAGCCAGCACCTCACCTGGGGCACAGCTGTGCTGCCCAAGAGGAGAAGGGCTGGGATCCCCCATGGCAGGACAGGCACCAGCACAGGAGCCTGGCTAGGCTCTGTCATAAAGGAAGGCAGGCTGGGGCCATGGTGTCGTGGTCACACTGCCTCTGGGGAACTGAAACTTCCTGGGCCGTTGGCGCCAGGTGGGGGCACTGCTGGGACTTCGGGTGTCCCCTGCTCCCTTCCGACCTCTGAGGCCCAGAGCTGCCGCCACACTCTGACTTCTACTGCAGGAATCTCCGTTTCTTAGAAGCAGAGCTGAGTCACCGAGGGCTGTAGGTGTGTAAAACAAGATCACAGAAGAAAGCAAGCATCCACAGTCCTACTAACAATTATATGGGGAACAAGGGCAGAGTTCCTTACAACTTTCCTCCTCCTTCCCCCGTTGAGGGCTGACAGTAGAGGAGGCCTTCAGCATTTCTGAGCGGGCTGCAGTCACAGGGATCAGGCAGAGGAGACTCGGGGGCTGGGAAGGCGGGTGTCACATGGATGGTTTGGTTCCAGGGATTGTATTTATGTTCTCATCAAAGCCCAGATGAAAACGCTACATCTGATTAAACTACTGGGGTTTTTGGATGAATCAGGGTACAAAGATGCTCTCGGAGAAATAGACGCTAAAAAACTGAGAGCCAGTGTTCCGGGTGGGAAAGAAGCATTTGATGAAGGGAAAGCTCGTGACCACCCTGGCTTGTTATTTCGGATCCCGGAGGAGGGGTGAGGGGTCAGGACCTCAGTGAACTGTGACGGGGAGACCACCCCACATTCTTGACTTTGCACTTTGGAAAAGCGGCCCCTGAATCCGAAGGCAGCGGGGCAGCCGGCTTGTTTTCCTTTCCCCTCTGCCTGTCCCCTTCCAAGCGGGGTTGCGCCTCTTTTGATATTTCCAAATCTGGCCTGCAGCAGAGGACGGGGCCACAGAAGCAAGCCCTTAGGGTGTCTTGTTTGGCTTGGAACCGTTTAAATGTCTGCTGCATTTCCTTCCAGAGGGGAAAAGCCAGAGCCTGGGGGAGACAGTCCAGCACTCCGGTCTCAGGCCTGCGGGGTCCCCAGCTCTCTGGCGGCCACCTCCATGGCCCAGATCCCATGACCCCCACCCACATTCCCACTCTCAGCGCCGAGAGAAGCCCGGATGAGCCCAGACCTTGCGCGAGATGCGTTCACAGCCGGTGCCTCCGCTCAGCGCTCAGCGCTCACCCACATTGCAACTGTCCGAAATTAGACACCTTCACCCGTCCCGGCAGCGGTGCCAGCGCGTCCCTAGCTTGAGAGGCCAGACGCGTGTTGTCGGCGCTAATGCCCACTGCAGCTGAATGTGGCTCTCAGAATGAAAAGCGCGTAGTGAAGATAAAATCTCCCCTGCTCTGCAACGTAAGAGGAAACAGCAAATGGCTACGGAGATGGATTGCTTTCTCCCGCTTCCTTGGCTCATCACACCTCGGGCTGCTGCGGAGCCTGCCCCTCCACACCTGCAGACTCCAGGCACAGGAGCCGGGGGCCAAGGGCAGAAAGCAGGTGAGTCCTGGGCTGAGGGGGAGTGGCTTTGTGCAGTCAAAATGCAGGCTGGAGCGAGGGCTCCCGGTTGTAGAAACACAGGGCTCAGCGCTGGGCGCCCTGCATCGGCACTGGAGAGATGGGCTTTATCGTGTTGTCAGATGTTCTCTGACACTGGCCCCTTCAAGCTAAAAACCCGAATGTTTTCAGTTCTCCTGATGGGAGGGGAAATCCCAGCTTTACATTTATGCAGTTGACAAGGACAGTGGCACACTGCCCAAGGACATGGATTTGCACTTCTTCGGCAATTTGGAGTCTCCGTGTTGAGGTTATTGCCAGAGACTATAACTACACTCTGCTGTTCCAGTCTTATCACAAAGCTCACTTGCATTTTTCTTTTTTAGGAAATGGAGGCTATGTTTCCCAGGCTGGTCTGCAACTCAAATGATCCTCCTACCTCACCCTCCCAAGTAGCTGGGACTACAGGCATGTGTCACTGATCCTGCCTAAAGCTAATTTTTAAAGAAATAACTCCCTATTGGGTGTGGTGGCACATGCCTGTAATCTCAGCATTCTGGAAGGCTGAGACAGGAGGACCATAAGTTCAAGTCTAGCAACTTAGTGACTTAGTGTGACCCTGTGTCTAAATAAAAAGGTAACAAGGAATGGGGATTATTTCAGTGCAAAGGCCCTGGATTCAGCTTTTGTACTGCAAACAAAACACAAAGCTGTCATGAAAGATTTCTGCAAAGCACACAGTCCTCCTCCTCAAATTTCTACCTTTGTCTCACCAGCCTACCAAACAGATAAGCACTTCTTGGAAGCCTGTTGTTAAGGTCACATTCTGTTCTGGGGTACCAGGTGACCTCTAAATGATGGACTTCAAATAACAAAGGTAGAGGACACCTCTCTCTTAGCCCTGAGCACAGGAATATTTCTGGAGCCAGCGCTTCCGCCCGCATCCAGACAGTGGTGCTGTAGTCCTTGCAGTTGCCCTTGCAAGCGGATCTGTGTATCTTTTCTCACCCCGACTTCCTCTCCACAGTGTTAAATATGTCCCTGCAAGGGACTTCAACTTTTCCTTCTTTCTCCTTATCTTAGAGCACTTTTTGGCAAGCTCAAGGTCCTGAGTTCAATTCCTGGTACAAAAAAAAAAAAAAAAAAAAGAGCATTTGTGTCAATTTCCAGGTTTTTAAAACAATTATGTTTTATTCTATTTTAATGGATAGGTGCACATGGTACATATGCTATGGCTTCTATGCATAAGTACATATGGTGACACAATATACAGAAATCTGCTTCTCTCTGTGGTCTACTCCATTGCAAGAGTCATCCCCTTGCTGTGTCTCGAGATCCTTCTGAGACAGGCACATGTACACAAGCACACAGCAGTGCTTTTCAACTTACACTGGGGGGGGGGCGCCTTGATAAATGCACAGCAAACTGTAGATACTCTAAGACAGAGTTGCATTGGAACCAGGTGGTGCCCTCTGGGAGGCTGAGGCAGGAGGATTGCCAGTTTCAACCCAGCTCAGGCACCTTAGTGACTTAGAGAGGCCCTGTCTCAAAGTAAAAAATTAGGATGGCTGGGGATGCTGTGTGATATGAAAGCCCTGGGTTCAATTCCCAGTTCAAGAGAAACAAGCCTACCTGTCTATGCTACCACATATCCCAGTTTAGCAACAAGCACACTGCACCCTGATTTCAGGACCGACCAGGAGCTGCATTTGCTGCTTGCCTCACAGCACTGCCAGACCATATTGCTAGCCTGGGAAAATATCCAAATTCAAACTTCCAAGCACAGCTTCCACTGAATGGGTATTGATTTACACCATTGTAAAGTGAGCCATTGTTAGGTGAGCCATTGTCCGTCAGGGGCCAAGTTGTATGTGCAAAGAAAGTTAACATTTTAATTATAATTTTGATGTGCACAAAGCAAAACATAACTTTTCTCCAAGTTTCCAGCTGGGTAGTTCCTGTTTATTCTTATGTACTCCTTGATAAGACCTTGGAGGTCTTACTGAAGAGAGCCGTGACTTTGCCTAAACACACACGTGTGCACACACACACACGTTGCCCTCTTCGGGTGTAGGACCGAGCATCTCTGCGGACTGAGCTGTTACAGAGAAAGCACTCCAAATCTGTTAGGGAGGAGAGCAAGACGCGGCGAGAGCATTCAGCAGCCCCTGGGCCGCTGCAGGTGAAGGCAGAGCCTGTGGCGAGATCACATCTGGCAGCTTCTTGGTTCTCTGTGGCCTCACATCCCCTGGCTCCCTGCCTCAGCCTCGGCCTCGGCCTGGGGATCTGACCGAGCAGAAATGTTTGCCCGTGGTGGAGGGGAACAGGCTACAGAAGGGAAACCACAAGCCATTGGCTTTGGAGCTTCAAACATGATCTTGCGGCTTTGGGGTTTTTTACAAGAATCAGAAAAATAAATAGACTTTATTTATGTGTAGATTCGGAAAGCATTGCACTACAGCATAAAAATCAGAATCTTAGGAGGATGGGGGTGCTGGTGCCACCCACGGGACAGGCACCTGGGCCCCAGTGAGTCACCTGCTCACCCGTCGGGCAAGTTTGGAAGCGGTCCTCACTCGACCTTTTCAGAAAATTGAAAATTTGCCTGGTCTAGACCTGCCGGCCCATGGCTTCTGGAAGTGGAGGTAGAACGCTGCTGCCTAACTCGGCCGGGCTTGGGGTGTGCAGAAAACAGAGCTGCCTGAGTCAGGAAGGGTTGGAGCGGGAGACCTGGGCTACCCTGCTGGGGCCGCAATGCTTGTGTGAAGCCTCATCCCCTGAACCAGGGGTCTCACAGCGCAGTCTACAAAAGAGGTTTGGAGGAAGTGGCTCACTGGGGCCACAGCACACTCACCAAAGGGCACCCCAGGCAAGCGGCTGCCATATTGAAAGCTGTCCCTTGGCCTTCAAGGATCCAGAGGGGGAGCACAGCTTCTCCCACTTCCAGGTCCCTTTTGGGATCCTCAATGCACCACTCTGGCCAAGTCAAAAGATCTAGGACCACTCACCGTGGTGGTTCCCAACCTGGGGTGATTTTTGCCCTCCAGGGACCATGCTGAGACAGTATTTGTGGTGACAGTGTAGGAAGGAAGGTTGGCCCTGATACATAAATTACATGGTGCTGAGCACCCCACAGTGCGTGGGCAGCCCCCCGCCAACCCAGAACACTGTGCTCCCAACATCATACAAGTTGCCAGAGCTTGAAAACCTCTAGTCTCCTGGGGTAATATTCAAACCTTCCTTGTAGTATCCAAGTGGCACATGCCTTTTGTAGCTACATTGCATCCTCCACTTTAAATGTTCTATGTCCCTTGCTGAAGGGTAGACTCTGCTCAGCTCTTGTCATTACAGACTGCATTGCCAAATAACTGCATAGTGCCCAAATAACACGCCCAGTTGTCTGTCATTTGCCTGCAGTGAGCCAGGATCCAAAGATATCGAGTGGAAAATTCCAAAAATAAATTATTCATACATTTTTATGTACAGAACATGCTGCTCTGAGTGGTGTGTGAAATCCTCCCAGGGTGGAAATTATCTGCCAGTGTGTCCTCTGCGTGTGCATCACCCACCCATTAGGCACTCAGAAGCCACTGGTATGGAGTAGAATGTCACAGTAGCCTGTGTTGAATAACCTTTATCTTACTTAATAATGGCTACAAAGTGTGACAGTAGTAGGGTGAACAAACTTATTACAGCATACCTTTATAATTTTTCTATCTTATTGGTAGTTATGGTTAACCACTGTGCCTACTTCATAAATCTATCATAAGTATTCATGTACAGAAGAAACAGTCTGTAGGGCTCTGTATTATGTGCGGCTACAGGCATGGTCTGGAGATAATGCCAGGACAAGCCAGGAACACTGGATTCTGCAGAGAATCTCTCAAAGAAAAAGGGCTCAAATTGCTGCCAATGCATACAGCAGGATGAGGGGAGAGAGTCAGTGAACGCAGGTGAAGGCTCACCAGGACCTGTGTCGTTCCTCAACAGGTAATGAGACATACGACATGGCACGGCTCAGCACAAAGCAAGACTTTGGAAACAAGGTTAGCCATTGTGTGGGACTCTTGACAAAATGATGTTCCCAGGGTGCCCCGAGTTTATTGTGGGTATGAACCCTTCTCAAGGCAGCCAGTCCACCCTCCTTCTGGAACGGTCTCAGACACGGATTCAGGGTGAGCTGTGTGGACCCACATGGGACCTGAGAGCAGCTCCAGACCCATGACGGCTCATCCTCCCCAGATGAAAAAGGAGATGTTTCTGACGTGGCTGCTGCCCCGCGCATCACTCCAGGGCATGCTTACATCTGGCAACACCAGAAACCACAAGTCAAACACAGAATAACTCAGCTAGCTAACAAAGGAAGGACCGCGGATGCCGTTGGCAGTCGAACCCACTGTCATTTCATTTCTCTTCCTCTAACTGTTCTGTTCTAAAATGTTCGCTAATTCTGCAAGCACAATTTGACTGGGATGAATAGACACAGATTAATCCTTAGCCCACTACAAGTTAAACTTTTCCAAAACTACGTTTTTCATTGCCACACAAAATTTTTGAAGCAACATTAATTAAAATTTGAAAAAAAGGAAACAAATCAACCTTGATCCCACAATTCCAGGAATTTAAGCAATAAAATAAACAGGGAGTGGGGTAGTGATCCCGTAAACCTGGGAAAGGCACAACCAGCAAAAGTCCTGAAGACAGCTTGAAATTCCAGAAATCCAGACTTTATGTAAAATCCAATTTTTAAACACTGGCTCATATTTGTAAGTCCTAGGTCAACTACATACAATATATCCACAGGTTCAGTGCAAGCAATGGGTCACCATATTGAAATCTTTGGTGTATAATTTTTCTCAAAATAAAGAGGAACAAAAGAAACAGGTGTTGAATCTGCATATTTTATACTTCCAAGGATCAAAACATATTTGAAGGAATATTCTCAGAAATAATCATGGATCTTAGACCTCTGAACCTAATAAGAAAATACTACAATAATAATGCAGCTAAAGAAACATGTTGGTAATTCAAAACTACTCAGTACACATTTTTTACCAGAAAAACATGTCTCTATCTGCCTAAAAGTCACATGCATACAATTAAAAACTCATCTTTAGCAGAGAAGCAACAAGGCGTGCACTGTACACAGAGTGGTGATGAAACTGAGAGGCTTGTCGGGCAAGCAGTGAGGTCACCGTGACTCGGGCCAACCCAGCTCAGCTGGAAGAAACACTTTAGAAGGATGATTAAGTTATTAAGAATAACACAAATGTCTCTTTTGGATGCTCAACCATGGGTCTGAGTCAGAGATATTTCAGAAGTGAAATAGATATTTCAGAAGCATCCGTTAAACGTGGGGTGTCCAGCACTCCTTTTGCACAGATGTCCCCATCTTTTCCTAAGGGACATGGCAGGCATCTGCCATGCCTTGGGGTTTAAATTCATTCATTCATAATGCCAGGTCCCTCGGGTGTGGGACTTTGTCTTCCTCAGTGGGTCGTTCTGTGTCGGAGGCCCTGGGGATAGAGAGATAAGCAAACTAGATGTGGTCCCAGCCTAAGCCGTCACACGCAGCTCATCACGGTGAGAGACAGAACCTGAGTCTCTGGGGCCTGTTGCTTTCCACTGACTCCCTTGGTGCTGCAGATGGAGGGCACAAGGGCTGAGTGAGGGTGACTCCGCCTGCCTGGTCGGTCCTAATTTAGACTGGAATTTTCTAATCCACTGCTAGCCTTGAGGGGGCCCTGGAGGTCATCCCTGCCCCCAGAAGCCAGGATGAGCCAGCCTCCGTCCAGCCCCCAGACGATTTATGAAGTACCTGCTGCTCGGAGGTGATTTCCTCCTGAGCTTATGGTCTATCATCACCCGAATGATTTGCTGGTGAGGACACACAGACAAGTAACCCTTGAACATAAAACAGGGGCAACCCCAAATAAAGATTTATTTTCATTTCCTGCAGCGAACGCTTTGAGGCAGGCATTGTCGATGAGGTGCTAGCCAGTGTCAGACCTATAAAGTCTCCCAATGCTAATTCCAGGCCCAGCACAGACTGGGATGCAGAGCTCTGTCTGTGATTTCCCTGCATCTTCTGGGAAGAGAGGCGAGAATCAGGCTGTGCGGTTTTTGCAGGCAAGACTGATCTGAAAGAAGAGCCTGGCTTTTTCCTCCTCGGACTGTTTTATTGCCAATCACAATACGGTCCCAGCAGCCCTGCCAGGAGACATGCGGACTGGCTCCCAGTGCTCCTTCTCTTGCCCTGGGCCCAGCTGGGGGACCACGAGGAAGCCCGGACCTTGGCTGCAGACCCTCAGCACCTGCTTCAGCGGATCCCTCCACAGGGCTGCATGAGGGCCACAGAAGGGCTGTCAAGGAGAGATTCAGTAAGAAATTCGGGTCAAGAGCTTCCCACAGTCCCGGCACAGAGCAGATTCTCAGTCACACTGGTGATTTCCTAATCCGCACTCACTGGCTGACCTCTTCCCTTTTCTAGGTCTTTCCTCACTCAGAGAAAAGAGCGTGGGCCAGGTCTGCTCTGAATGTCTTCTTGGCTCTAAAACTTGTAAGTGGAAGACAAGAGCTTGCGTCTGGGGCCTTCAAAGCAGGAGGCGTTTTTGAAATCACAGGAGCTGGGCTGGGGATGAGATGTCTCTCCGTGGTAGAATGTGTTGCCATAGAATGTGTGAAGCCCTGGGTTGAAAGAAAGAAAGAGAAAAAGAGAAAGAGGAGGGAGAGAAGGACAGAGGGAGAGGGAGGGAGAGAAGTTAGAAGAAAGAAAAAAGGGAGGAAGGGGAAGAGAGAAAGGAAGAGATAAAGAAAGAACGGAAACAAGAAAAGAAAAACAATTGCGAGGCTCAGCCCCCCATCCGGATCCAGAATGTAGTGGTGGCCTTTGATTCCAACGGCATCATCTGAGGGCGCTCCTGGGGTGAGCCTCCGACTCATGAGGGTCACTGGGCGTCTCAGCCAAGGCCGGTCACAGCGCTGTCTGCCAGCCCTGCGCTCACCAGGCAGAAAGCCTGAGTAAGGTGTGGCCCTTCACATTTGCATCAGGAACACTTTCTCTCATAGTTATTACCAAACGCTTCCCTGAGCTCCACGCCAGAGCAGGGGCTTTCAGACATTTGCCCCAATCTTCCCAGCGACTCCATCCGTGGTTCTTAGAGGTGAGAAAAGAAGGTTGGGGCAGCGAGGAAACCTGGCCAGCGTCACAGAGCGCTACCTGCGTGCTCACGGCGGTCTGCGAGGCTACGAAGCCTCACATCCACCCAGGCGAGAGCCGCCTGCGATTGCTGAGGAGCTGCTCTGACAACTCGGGACAGCTCTGCACCGGGGCTTTCGGGGCACTGGCTGAGAGCAGCTGAGGGCGCAGGGTCTGACACGGAACTACGCATGGCACAGTCTACTGAGACCCTCACAGGGATGCACAGCCTGGGGCATTGCCCCAGGGGTCCATAGGGATCCCCTAAGAAAAGCCACCTTCCCATCCTCCTACCTGGGGCATCTCTGAGCTGGAAGAACCAAGGCTTGCGGCAGCATCACCCCAAGGGGCAAGGAGCCTGAGCCCCACGGACAGCTGAAGGGTCCAGGCAGCTCAGGCAGCCTTCACCCCTGTGAGTGCCTTCCAAACCTCCTTCAGAGCAGAAGCCCTGGGCACCCGCCCAGCAGGGACCAACCCAGGGACCAACCTGTGCAGGTGACCACCGCTCACACACCCCAAAGGCCCAGGACTGGGGACAGCTCTCTTGTTGCCCGCCTGCAAGGCTTCTACCCACGAAGGGGTGTCCTTAGCTGGGTCTCACACATCAATGGACAGAGCCCCAGAGAGGTTGCTGACGCATCTGTGACCACAGAGCAAGAGGTCATAGGTACAGCAATGTCCTGTGTGGGTGAGAGAAAAACAGACACAAGCAGCAGGTGAAGCTAAATGACAGCCGCGGTTGTAAAGGTAACCGATTGCAGAGAGCACAGTTTAAATTTTTAAATTCATATTACTTAGCATGTAATAGGTTCATTTGGGGGCATTAGAACATGTATGTAACATATCTTTACCCCTCCCTACCTTCTGCCTTTTCATCCTCTACCATCTCTCCTTTATTTTACTCTTCATTTGTATTTCAGACTCATGTGAGAGGAACTACGTGACATTTAACTTTCTGTATCTGCCTCACGTCGCCTAGCAGTATGGTCTCAAGTTGCATTCATTTTCCTGTGAATAACATGATCTCATTCTTCTTCATGGCTGAATAATACTCCACTGTGTGTACACATTTCCCTCATCCATTCACTTATTGACGGATATCAAGGCTGTTTTCCCTGCTTAGCCAGCATGAGTTGTGCTGCTAAATATAGCTGTGCATATTTCACACAGAGTTGTGTATAACTATCAGGGATATACCCAGGAGGGGTATACCTGGGTCAAATAGAAATTCGACTTTTAGAATCTCCATACTGTTTTCCACAGTCATTGTACTAGTTCGCATTCCCGCCAACAATGTGGAAGTTTCCTTTCTCCCCACATCCTCTCCAGCATTTGTTGGTCTTCGTGCTCTTAATGACAGCCATTCTGACTGGGCTAAGATGGAATCTCAGGCTCTTTTTGATTTGTATTGCCCTAATGGCTAGAGCTGATGCACACTTTTTCATGTACTCACTGGCCATTTGCACTTCTTTTGAGAAGTGTCTGTTCAGAGCATTTGCACATTTTTTGATTGGGTCCTTTTTTTCAGGGATAAGTTTTTGAGTTTTTATCCTTTGTATATACTAGTGCTCTATCAGGATAACTGGCGAATGTTCATCCCCCGCTTCAGGCTGTCTCTTCCCTCTGCTGACTGTCTTTCTGGGCAGTGTTTCGGGTTGATGTCGACCCCTCTGGCGACTCTTGGTGCCGTCCCCTGTGCCACGAGTTCTGCTCGGGAGGTCCTGCCTGTGTTGGTGATGCAAGTGTTTCCCTTGTGTTGTCCTCCAGCATTTCAAAGTCTGCGTTTATATCCAGGTCTTGGGTCCATTTTGATTTGACTTAGCACTTGGTCAGAGATATGGGTCTAGATTCGATCTTCTGCACATGGCCAGCCAGTTTTCCCAGCACACTAGCTGAAGAGGCTGTCTTTTCTCCGACATAGATGTTGTTGCACCACTTCATCAAAGATCAGATGGTTGAAGATGCGTGGGGTTGTTTTTGTGTCTTCCGTTCTGGTCCCTTGGCTTCCATGTCAGTTTTTCTGCCCATACCACGCTGTCTTTATTACTACAGTTTTGTGGTGTAGCTTAAAATCCAGAATTTTGATTCCTCCCACTTTGCTCTTTCTGCTCAGAATTGCTTTGGTTGTTCTGGGTCTCTTCTGATTCCAGATAAATTTTAGGATATTTTTTCTAGTTCTGTGAAGAATGTTGTTGGTACTGGAATAGGGACTACATTAAATTTATACATCATTTTTGGTAGTACGTCCATTTCAACAATATTAATTCCACCCATGCAAGAATGAGAATGCTTTTGCACTTTCTAATGCCCTCTTTGGAGTTTTTCCTTTGAGTTCTGCAGATTTTGTTATGCAGGTCTTATACATGTTTGTTTATATTAACTCCTAGGTACAAAAAAAAATTTTGGCAAAACTCCTCCAAGGTGCTCAGTGACCTCTTTCTTTCTTTCTTTTTCTTTCTTTCTTTCTTTCTTTCTTTCTTTCTTTCTTTCTTTCTTTCTTTCTTTCTTTCTTGTCTTTTCTTTCTTTCTTCCTTCCTTCCTTCCTTCCTTCCTTTCATATTTTTTGAGACAAGGTGGTGATAGGCTGACCTTGAACTTGTCCGCTCAAGCAATCCTCCTGCCTCAGCCTCCTCAGTGTCTGGGACTCTTTAAGTGTGAGCCTATCACCTAGATAAGCAATTGTGTCAAAATGCCTTGAAACCAGTATCTCCCCAATTCTGCCCTGCATGAACATTACTAGCAAGTTTGTGAGTTCCCTGCAGCTCAGTGAGAGTCCTGCTTTCTGAGTGCTGGCCATGCTGCACACAGAAGGGATGACAGGAGAGGAGGCTACAGCCTGGCTCTGTACAGGGCTTCCCAGAGATGTCAGAAGGTCAGGTCGGGTCACAGGGGATACAAGGAGCTGTGTCTGTGATGGCAGTGGGCATCTGCTCTGCCCCTTCTGAGCCTGCAGGGCCCTTCCCTGTCACACGTGTCTTGTCCACACTTGTGTAACCTGGGAAACTGCTATTGCTCCAATGTTCTTTAAGCTAAGGGACCAGCCGCGGTACAGACCTGCTTGGTGGGGCACGTGATGGGCTGGCTGAAGGATGGGGACTGCCAGTCCCTCTCTGCAAGCCCGGATGGAGAATAGCTTGGCATTGCATGCACAGCAGTCTTAGATGAGCTACAAAAGGCCCAGTGGTGTTCCAGCAGAATTCTGCTTCCACACATGAGCTGGTCATGCGCAGCCCCAGGCTGCCGGTTCTGAATGGTGGGGGCTGCTCACGAGGTCCTGCATGCGTGAACCCATTGCCTTGTCCACTGTTCACTGGTGAACACTCCTCACTGGCTGCTGAGTGCTGCAGTGTGTATGAGGCCCCAGAGTTCCTGGGTGGGTGGGAAACGGCCCCCCATACAACCACATGGAGGGGTGGGCCCTGCCCGCAGGAATGGATGCATGCCACTTCTGTAGGAGCAATCGCCGATCTCCAGACCGGACTCCCCATTGAAAGGGACAGGCTGAACCTCTGTCTCCTCTCTGGCCATTCAATCCCCCACCGCATTGTTACACACCAGGAGCATCGTCACCAGGGGCAGACGCAGCCCCTGGTCTTGGGCTTCTTCTCAGCCTTGAGAACCGTGACCCAACTAAACCTCTATTGTTTATAAACCATTCAGCCTCAGGTACTGTGCTATAGCAGCACAAAGTGGACCAACGCTGTAGGGAAAGCACTGGTCTTTTTAAATCATACAGCACCCATCTAGGATAAAGGCTGCAATCACTGCTCCCACTTTACAGATAAAGGCACTGAGGCTCCAGAGAGGACAGCTGCTTCCAGGATCAGGTAGGTCCAGGTCAGGCAGAGCCCATCCTCAGGCTGTCCTGAGCCAGGAGCAGATGGGGACCCATGCTGGGTCCTGACCCGGCCCCCACCGGCTTCACAGTGCTGGACACATCACACGTCATCTTCCCATGGGGATGACCACTGCCTCTGTGGAGGCTTTGGGGTGTGTCACACAATACAAGCGACAACGCCTGTCAAAGAACCAGGCAGTGGGTGTCAAAACCAAGCCAATGTGAACAGAATCATCGCACTGCTTTATTGATATATAATTCACTTTCCTCACACAGTGTACAGTTCGGTGGCTTTCAGGACACTGAAGAGTTGGCAGCCGCCAGCACGCTCCGTCTTAGGGTGCTCTCCTCTCCCCAAAGAGAAGTGCTGCCTCCATCTTGGTGGTCACTCCCTGGACCACCCCAACACCTGGGCGGCTACTCCGGATTTGTCTGCTCTGGGCCACTCTGTGTGGGATGAAATTGTACAATATATGGGCTCCTGAATCTGGCTTGTCTCATGTAACATAATGTGTTCAAAGTTTATCTGTCTTGTAGCAGGTACGTGCACTTCATTTCTTTTTATCGCCAAATATAATTCTTCTGTATACACTGTGTTTCCCTTACTGATTCATTGGTCATTGACCATTTGGAAGGTTATTCTGTTTTGGCGGTTAGCAATAAGGCTGCACCAAATATTCTCATAGTTTTCTGTGTATCTTCAGGACTTTAGGGTCCATGCCTAGGATGGGAGTCCCAGGGTCAGGTGGCTATTCTATGCCTAACCTTGGAGAAACTGTCAGGAGGTTCTTAAAAGTGGCTGCACCATGTTTTGTCTCTTCCAGCAATGCTCAAGGGCTCCGATTTCTCCCACACCCGGACCAACACTTGTTCCTTTTCAGTCTCCTGGTCACCCCATCCCGGCAGGTAGGAAGTGATACCTGTGTGCTCTTCATTTCCGTTTCCTCAATGAATAATGGTGTTGAGCATCTTTTCCTGTGTTGTACGCTTTCTTTGAAGAAATGTCTGTTCAGACTCTTTGTCCATTTTAAATTGTCATTTTAATTATTTAGCTGTTCTTTATATATACTCTAGCTACAAAACCCTTTTCAGATACAGTGATGCCTTGGTTCACAAATAACTCTTTGTGAACTCTGTATCAGGTGGTGAACATGACCAAGGTCATCTTCCCCGCATGAACATGAGCATGGCCGTCCTTCCCAGGATCATGGAAGGAATCAAATTTATTAACTGAGGTACCGCTGTACCTGATTTGAAAATATTTTCTCCCATCCACTCGGTTCCCTTTTTCTGTACCTAAAGGTATCATTTCAAAAGTTTTAAATTTTGATAAGTCTAATTCATCTATTATCTTTCCCAGTCATGCTTTTGCATTCCTTCCTAGGTATACAACCCCTGGCCACAGGACTCACCCTTTTGTTTTTTTCTGAGGGTCTTACAGTTTCAACTCTTACATTTAGGACTTCTGAGTTAATTTTAAAAATATGGTGTGAGGTAGGGATCCAACTTTATTCTTTTGCATCATTTGAAGATTAGATCATTTTTTTTTCTCAGAGAGTTACCTTGGCCCTGGTCACAAGTTTAAGAGTTGATTTCTGGACCCTTCAGCTCTCTTCCATGGAACTATGTATCTCTACCTAAGCCAGCACCACACTGTCTGGCTTATTGAAGCTATCTACTAACTTTTGAAATTGGGAAGTATGACTCCTCATCCTCATTCTTTTTCTAAAGTATTTGGCTATCCTGAGTTTGTCCTCACATCTCTGTATGCATTGTAGGATCAGCTTGTTAATTTCTGCAACAAAGCCAGTTGGAATTTTCATGGGGATTTAATTTAATCCATAGATAAACTTGGAGAGTACTGCCATTTTAAGATTTCTAATGCATGCGTATGTGATACCTTTCCATTAATCCAGGCCTTTACCTTTTTTCAGATATATATAGTAGTCTGAAGAGTAAAAGCGTTGCACTTTTACTTAAACGTGGTGGTAATGCCTGTAATCCCAGTATTCGGGGAAGCTGAGGCAGGAAGTTCAAACTTTCAAGCCCTACCTTGGCAATTTTACCTACATAGCAAGAACCTGCCTCAAAAAAAGGTTTAAGGATGTAGTTCAATGTGAAGGCCCTTGGCTCAATCCCCAGTACTGCAAAAAACAAAAACAAAACCAAAAAACAACCTAAGACACTTTGTACATTTTAGTTGTTATATGTATTGAGATATTTTGTTCTTTTTAACATCTATATAACTAAAATGGTTCCATCGATCTCATTTTAGATTATTAATAGTTACATAGAGATATAGTTGATTTTTGTACATTGATCTTATACCCACCCAACAATGTTGCCTGAATTTCAATTTTTAATACAAGATCAAAGGAGAGTAATTGCAGTGTTCAGAGGCTGAGCAATTCCACTTTTATAAACGATGCAGCCAAGCTGTCCATGGGGATCACTCTGCCCAGGTTCCACACCGTGGAAGCCTTGCCGCAGGGGGACACGGGGTTTTCTGCCTAGTAGGTCTTTCTCAAGTACCGCTAGGAGCCAGCCTGCTGGGATTAAGCCCCAGTTCTGCCATCTAGTAGCTGTGTTGCCCTGAGCAACTTTTGAACTGCCTGTGCCTCAGTTTCCTTCTGTGTAAAGTGGGGGAATGGTGCCAACATCACCTAAATCACATGTGCCATTGTGAGAGATAATGAGGTATTTCAGTAGCACCCGGCTGGTGCTGAGTGCTCCAGGTCTCTGGTCAGCTGTCCCTGATATCACGGTCAGGCTGGCACAGAGCTTAGAGACAGAATCCTGCCTTCCTGGAGCCTGCATTGTGGTGCCTGGGCAGGGGCAGCCGAGGGGAGGAAGACCAGAGGTAGAGCAGTAGGAGGTCAGGTGCGAACCCATGCTCTAAGGAAATAACCCCGGGAAGGAAGGAGGAAATGCAGAGGGGAGCAGAGGGCGGATGCTTCGGGTGAGGACAGGTTAGGCTGCTCAGCGCAGGGACGATGCGGCAGGGGCTGAGGACCAGGACGTGGGAGAAAGGAGCAGCCCGAGGGAAGCCTGGAGCCGGGATTGGGGCGGCCTCTGTGTTGCTGGAACAGAGGATGCAGGGAGCAGGAGCTGGAGAGGGGGCAGGGGGGATGCAGGGGCCGAGGGGCTGAGGTGAGGTCATGCAGGGTGTTGCGAGCCAGGGGCGGGCCTTCCCTTCAGGGACACAGGCTTCTCCACCGGGAGCGCTCAGCCAGCTCAGGAGGGAGCGAACCCCGGGGACGGCGCCCGCACATAAAGGGCAGTGCGCGTGCAGGTGCGCAACCTACGCTCACGCTGCCGTGTTTTCAAAGATGTCTCCATGACATACTATGAGATATGATGTCAGTGCTAGGCCCACGGGGTCGCCCTGTGTTGGCGGGGAGAATGACGAGGACAAAGTCTGCATGTTCAGTGCAGATGCAGTGTTGTTTCCTGTACTGGGCAGTGCTGGGCCCACACTCTACCCCTGCACTACACTCCCAGCCCTTCACACGCAATGCAAAAGAAAAATACACTTTGATCCGAGGTTGGGGAGGGCCCACTGTGTGTCCTTGTCTCGGTCCCAGGGGCCACCAGCGTCCCCTGGAGTGTGGGTCCGCCGGCTGCCTGTGGGCGGGGAGATCGTCCCCTTCCACCCTCTGTTGGCGACTCCAGTTGCTCCCGGGCGGGGAGGGAGATCATCCAAGAAGGTCAGGCTGGGGGCGCTGGGGAGCAGGGCTGGCCAAGGCTTGGACTTGGGCGCAGCACTGCCAAACCACAGTCCACCCATAAAGCAAGCGAAGGGCCAGCCCAGATTCGGGGGGAGACGTGGGGCTGCAGAGCCCTGTGGCCAGGGTCCCCTCCGAGACAGGGGGCTGCTCCGGGTCCGGGTGGCCACAAGATGGGAAACGACCATCTGGGAGTCTTGCGGGACAGCCACCATCCCCCGGGGAACTCTGGGGGATGTGACCCAAAGCTCAGCCCTCCGTGCCTGGGCACAGGAGCTCCGCCTGCTGCTCGTGTGGCCCCGGGACCCCCAGGCCCCGCCTCCAGTGGACCAAGGGTGCTCCCACTCTGGCTGAGGCGCCACTGCGTTGTAAATTAGTGCGCATGTGCGGCACGTGACGTCGCAGTCCGCGCATGGAGCTGGAGCAGGTGCACAGCGCCTCTCCTATGTCTCACCCTCTTCCCTTCCCTCGCTGCCTCCACCGCTCACTGCCTTTCCTGTTCGCAGAAGGTCTACGTCCCCGTTTCCTGTCCCCTAGCTTTTGCTTTGCTCTTCGATTTATTCACACTTCCGAGTCTCACAGGGACAGGTCATGCCGTCGTGCAGCTGGAGTGTCTGGTGTGTTTCACTTAGCCTGGAGGTCTCAAGGGGAAAGGACCCCCGTTTTCTAAACCACCCCTCCTCTTGAGAGTTTGACACCTTGGGTTTGCTCCGTCCCCGCAGCATGGTGGCCCGCGCTGTCCGAGGAGTGACCTGCGTGTCTGGGTGGAGGAGCTTCTGAGACAGGAGGCTGGGCGGGTTCTGAGCACAGAAAAACACACCTGGCATCTCTCCTGCCATCTAGTGGCAGTACCCTTCGGTGGCAGGATTCAATTCAGCCGGGCACAGTCCCCCTAGACCGAGGAATCAGGGAGTTTTAGTTTAGTTTTCTTTTATTTTTTGGTTTTTTCCAGTACCGGGAATTGAACTCACGACCTCACGCTTGCCAGACAGGTGCTGTGCCTCTGAGCTAAATCCCCAGCCCCAATTTAGTTTTCTTTTAGAGGCCATATGGGAGGGTGGTGCTGGACAGCTGTGTGACAGTGGGCGACCACCATGGGCAGTCACTGAACCTTGCTGTGCCTCAGCGTTCGCATCTATGAAATGGGCTGGAAATCATATCTGCTGACTCTTCCGGGTCGCCGTGCAGATTCGTGACTTGGTGCGCTTTAGAGCCTCAGAACATCGAGGGCGCAGAGCACTAGATGCGTGCCAGCTATGGTCACCTCTGGCCGAGGGTGCAGCAGGGGCGCCTGTGCGCTGCGCCCTTCCCTCCCCACTGCACCCCGTGAACAAACATTCAGAAGCCAGATTCCTGTAGCTGTTTGTGCACTGTCACTTTGTGAGCACAAGTCTTCAAAACGTTGCAGAAACCATATCAGCTTTTCTCTTAGTCCTGAACGCTGGGTCTATGGCCCAGTGAAAGCCAGGCAGAGTCCTTTCATACAGGAATACTGGGGTCCCCTGCGTTTCTGTTACCCAGCCCCCTGCTTAGAGCAGGTCCACAGCGCCTGCCTCGGGGGTCAGCATCGGGCTTCTCCTTTGCTTGCTTTTCAGCGCTGGAGATGGCGCCCGTGCTCCCACTGGAGAACCAGACATTCTCCCACCAGGCGCCCCAGCCCCTGTGTCCTTCAAAGGCATCAAAGCAATCTCTGGGGAAACCAGCTCAGATCAGCGGCGAGCTGCTACAGGGTCTCCAGAGATCACCACGAGGTGACCCTCGCTCCACCCAGCTGCCCCGGGCTGGCTCGTTCTTTGCGGGCAGCCTGCACCCACACCGACTCGCTGCTCCTGGAAAGGGGGATCCCTTGGGCCACTGCAGGCCCCAGGGTGTGCCGGGCTCCTCCAGCTGCTCCCCTCCCGCCCTGCACTGGGCCTGGGCACTCCTGGGAAGCTGTCACCCTAGGTCCCCAGCCACCAGCTCTGGCTGCCCTTCCCGGAACAGGAGAGGCAGCTCCTGACGGTGTTCCAACCAGAGTCTTCCGGAGGCCACCACGGTCTGGAGACAGGAGAATCTAGACGTCTTTTTCCTACCGAGGCACACACTCTAGGAACTAGGGGACTCCTCAGTGGGCTCCCTAACCCACCTCCGCGGGTGCCACAGACATTCCCGGTGAAGCGACCTGAAGCCACTGCCCCCTGTGCCCGCCGCCTGGGGAACGCGGCCACCTGCCGTCCAGGCACACACAGCTGCACACCCTGAGAGGGACGGCTGCCCGGGTTCAGGCAGCGCTGGAGCCGCACCGTTGGTAGGGGAAGGGCCAGGATGCCGAGCCCCTGGAGCAGGAGGGAAATCCCTGAAGACGTGGTGGGGAGCAGCTCAGACATCCAGGTCAGATGACTTAATTTTTAAAAAGTTGTTTTGGGTATTTTAGAAGGAGTGAAAAAGGAAGTTTTCTTTTGTAGCACAACAGCGCCACCTCACGGACAAAGTTCATATGGCTCCAGGTTCCGCCTCTAAAGTAAGTGCTTCCCGGCCCTGGATTCTCGGGGACCAAACATGCAACCCTCTCTATTTTAAATCCGTGTTTCCAACGGGAGCCCTCACGGGACCGTCCTGCCTCTGCGAGCTAAGTACTGGGGGACAAAGCCAGGCTATCGCGTTGCCTTGACTTCCTTTTTAAGATTAAAATGTCTTTTTCACACCTGAATTTCAGGAGAGGGTTTGGGCATCTACCGTTCCTCGCGCCCTGAAAATTCCCCCGGGAGCGGACCCCGCAGAAACCTTCCGCCCTGGCTGCAGCGAAAGAAGCGAGCGCCAAAGTTACCACAGCGCCCAGGTGAAGCACCCTGCAGGAGAGGTGTCCTCCCTGCCCACCGGACGCAGGTCCACTTTGACTTCTGCCGATTCCTAGTTATAAGTTTCATTGCGGTGCCTCCAAGGAGTCTGTCTGGTCAGGCTCCGCGCGGCCGCGGGTGCTTGTCCCGTTGCTTTAAAATCACGTGGTGTAGGGGCTGAGGATTTAGCTCAGTGGCACAGCTCCTGCCTGGCAAGGGCAAGGTCGTGAGTTCGATTCCCAGTACCAGAAAAAACAAACAAACAAACAAAAAACATCACACGGTGGAAATTTATTTTGGAAGTGAGGGGTCTCTTGGAGACGTCTGTGCAAAGCAAAGCTCACGGGAGGAAAGGGTATTTTTAAAGCCGGTGTTGGTGTGGAGGTGGGGCTCGGTGTAGAGGGCTCGGCCGGGACGCACAGGCCTCGGTTCAGTCCCAGTGAGCACCGCACACGCTCACACGCACATGCACACGTGCGCAGACCCGAGCAGGCCTCTGCCTTTACGACTGCGCATATAAACACGGACACTTCAGCCCTTAGCCTAAATCTGCTCCGGTGACCTTTTCCAGGTCGGAGGTGGACAGGGGAAGACGCTGAGCTCAGGCTGGGCCTGGTCTCCTAGGACCCGGGACATGGGGACCTCGGTGCAGGGAGGCCAGCTGCCCTCTGCTCCCCGAGTGCCGGCCCTGTGTCCTGCGAGTTCGCTGTGCCCGCTGCCTCCTCCGCCGCAGGCCCGGCCCTCCGTGTGCACGCACGCTGTCGCTTTCCCCGGCTCACAGAAGGGGCTTTCTCTCCCTGCGCCCTCAGGGTCCTCGATGTCCGCTGCTGTCCCTCCGTGCCCTGCTCCCTGGCAGGTTCCTCCTGCCCGGGGCTCACACCCGTGCCACCCGCCAGCCTGGGCCCCCGCTGCCACTCTGCCGGGCGGGAAGCTCTGCCTGCCGCTGCCCCCGCGGGGTCCTGCTCAGCGCCTCCCTCACCCTCGGCAGCCCGGCCGCTGTGCACCCACCGGCGGGGAGAGCTGCTCCCCAAAGCTGCGCCCTGGTCCTGTACCCTGCACTGCTCCTCCCGGACTCCTCCGCCCGCCCCACCCCACCAGAGCCACCTCTGGCCGCCTGGAGCCACCCTTCCTCCGCCTGGACCTGGTCGCTGTCCCCAGCCCGCTGTGTCCTCGCAGCAGCCGAGTCTGCCGTCCTCTGTTCCCTTCGGTGTGGTGCTCGCGCCCACCCACAGCTGCGGCGGGGCCTCGAGGCCCGCGGGCCAGGGCACCGCGGCCTGTGCAACCCAGGAACGGGGTTGCGTCCTGGCTTCCGCGAGTCCTATCCAAGATTTCTAAGACACAGTGCCAAAAGCCTGATCCATAAAAGAGCAGGCTAACCCACTGAAGTTTATCCAAATTAAAGACGTCTGCTTTGGTGAGAATGAAAAGTCAAGCCACCGACTGAGAGGCAGTTTGCAAATTGCCTGATAAAGGACTCGGATCTGGGGTACTCAGGGAATCCTCAAACCTCAATGGTAGCATTTTTTTATAGAAACATTTAAAAAGGAAGCCAAAGACAGAAGTAGATTTGTCATCAAGGAAAATGTAAGGATGGCCACCAAGGAATGAAAGGGCTGTAGTCACAAGAGAAATACACATCAAAGCCACAGTAAATCACCGCTACACATCTTCTGGGATGGCTCATTAAGCAGACATTGTCCATAACGGCTCACACATAGCAGCTTTATTTGTAAGAATCCCAAAAGAGAAACACCGTAAATGTCCACCCATGTGTGGACAGATGAACACAGTGTCACTTAATTTACACTATGGAATACTACTCAGCAATGAAAAGGAGGGAAATACTGTCTGTCATACATGCTACCCCATGGGTAAATCTCCAAATAATTTTGCAGGGTAAAAGAAGCCGAAACAACAAGAGCACAGACTGTCTCCTTCTGTTTTTATAAATTTTACAAAATGACAATTAATCCAGCGTGAGAGAAAGCACATGAGTGGCTGCCTAGGTTTGGGAGGAAGAGGCCAGCGGTCAGGGAGAGACTGCAACAAGGCCTGGGCGTCCTCTGGACGTTGAGTTCAAAGTCTGCCCTCTGGCTAGAGGCAGATGCACGCCGGCTGTGGCCCCTCCATTTTGGTAGCCACCCTGACCGAGGCTTTGGGTTTCATTTCCCCGGTGTCTAAGCTGATACACACCGCTCCACCCACACGTGCGTTTGTTCCTTTGGGTAAAATCCTAACATTTAGCCGTGCTTTGGGGGTGACAAATCTGGCTGAGTCCCACAGTTCTTTCGTTCAGACTTAGTAATGGTTATTTTTTTCTAGTCCTGGGGGTTGAAGCCAGAGGCTTCACATTCACACTGAGCTACATATTCCCAGGTCTTTTTTATTTTTTTATTTTTGAGACAAGGTTTTGCTAAATCACTAAAATGCCCAGGGTGAGCTTGAACCTGCCATCCTCCTGCCTCAGCCTCCCAGAATGCTGGGATTCCAGGTGTGTGCCACCATGCCCGGCTGTCACCATTCTTTCTAAAGGTGAGCATAACCCAGAGCAGGGCTAGCTGCCTGGTGCAACACCTGCTGGGCCATGCACAGCCCCAAGGTTAGTTACCTCTCCAGGGTGCCCATCCAGCTGTTCTTACCCCTTTCTAAACAAGGAGCCACATTTTCATTTTACGCCAGGACTCACACGTTAAGTTGCTGCGTCTGTCCCAAGGGCTTCATTCACTAACTCTGTCATTTCCTGCTCACTGCGTGAAAAAAGGAGCCACGCAGAATAAGTTCCCACCAGAAACGAATAGTCATCTTACTCTCAGGAGGAAAGCCCCTCTTGCTGCCACAGATTTGCAGACACACGCTGCTCGTTGCTCCTCGGCGTACCCACGGGTCACGGGGATCTGGTTAACCTGCGAGCAGACGGCGCTGAGGGCCGGCAGGCCGCAGGCGGAGCAGCAAAGCTCTGATGCACAGCTGCGCGCAGGTGAGTCTGACCCTGGCGGCTGGGCGGGAGGAGGAGCTCCAGCTCTCCAGATCCTCCGTGGGATCTGTCACTTAGCAACCACGTGGCCCAGCGGAAAATTATTACTCTCTCCAAGCCTCAGATTCTTCGTGGGAGCCAGGGCGATGTTCCTAGGACGATTTCAGGGGCTGAAGCCAAGTCCCTGTGCATGGACGGCGCCTGCCACCATTGCCAGGTAGTGAGGTCTCTTCCGCAGCTCATAGATGGAAGAGACTAAGATTCAGGGAGGTTGAACCATGTGTCCAGGGTTGGCCATGGCCAGAGCTCAAGGACTTTGAACCTCTGGGTCCTCGGTGCATTCAGCTGTCACACGTGTCTGTTCCACACGCCGCTTGTCTTGGTCACAAGCTCACGTACAAACAGGTGTGCTTTGCTGTGAACTTTTGAGTCACTTTTCTTTCCCGACTGGGATCCTTTCCCTTCCTTCTGCACACACATGTGTCGTCTTCATCACAAGGACGCACATTCTCCGTATAAACAAGCTGAGCAGTGCAGAGAGGACAAGGCGGGGAGGAACATCCTGTCATCTGGATGCGGCCTCTGTGAGCATCTTGATGACTCTTCTTCCTGGCACCTCTGTCTGACCTCGGGGGAGGCCACTGAGGGACAGGAAGAAAGGCCCGGCGGAGGTGCGCCGATTATGTGGGGCTCAATGATTCTGAGACCCTTCTGCATCTTGTATTCCACTCCTGGAGGTCACGGGGAACAGCAGCAGGCTGAAGGTTCCCAAAACTGCTACAGCAAAAGGTTTTCTGTTACATGCTTGCTGCAGCAAGTGTCCACACAAGTCTGTAGCTTTCCCCTCGTGTTATTATTTCCTTGGGAGACGCAGGGGTGAAGTGTGCTCATCTCCCCACAAGGCCACACACTGCTCTTGAGAATCTGGTTGTCTGTACCAGTGCCGGTAGATTTTATCAGCCCTTTGTTCTGTATCAACCTAAGAGACCAGCACCTCAGTAGTGAGGTGTCCAGCAGCTGATTTATAAGTTGCTTGCTCAGTGTTCTCTGCAAATTTTCATCTGGGTTTCTTTTACTTTTTTCTTTTGTAGGTGCTTTTTTAAATAAGAAAACTATTTTTTCTACTATGGGGCTGCAAGCATTTTCACCAGTTTAGTTTTCGATATGCTTATTGATTGCATTTTATTTTGCTTGGCAATAGTTTTCTATTTGTACATCACAAATGTGATGGGTTTGTGAGTGCTTGGGTTTGTGAATTTCCATCATGCTTATTTGAAAGATTTTCCCAAGCAAGACTATAAGGTTATCCATCCACATTTTCTTTCAACATTGAAAATTTTTCTGTATCTAAACACTCACTCTCAGTGAGGGTCATGTCCTGGTGCTCGAGGATCAGACCATACTGAAGTGGAGCTGCTGACACCCGAGGCCTCAAGCTGAGCCTGGGGTTTCTGGTCTACCTGAGCCAGCGTAATGAGAAAGCTTCCCCTGCTGTCACCTCACAAAGAAGGGATCTGAGGAGACCGGATGTCAACCAGTCAGATTATTTTCGTGTGGAATCTAAAGAAAGAGCAACCTCTACTGTCAGCGTCTCTCGCCTGTTACCACACCCTGTGCACGAGATAATTAATTTTAACTCAAAGATGACATGACGTCTTTTAAAATTTCTTTCCTATTTTACATTCATAAAGATTCATCTTTGGTGTATAGACTTTTTTGTTGCTGTTGTTGTTCTTTTTCAAAGATCTTCTAATTTTTAAAAAATGTTTATTAGTACCTGTTTGCAATACATAATAATTACACTCATTGCATTGTAATGTACATTACACACCTTAATTCACTTTCCGTCCCCTTCTCCTCCCTCCGTCTCTTGGCCGACTGCTCCTCATCTGCAAAGAAAACCTACCTTCCTATTTCCTCCTATCTATCTGCTCTTTACCTTATTTATAATTTAGGCTTTTCATGAGAGAAACCACGCAATGTTTAAACTTGTGCATCTGATTTAGTTTACTTAACATTATGGTAGCAAGGTGCATCCATTTTCCTATACATGACTCAAATTTATCCTTCTTGATAGCAGAGTAGCACTCCATTCTGTATAAATACCACATCTTCTTCATCCATTTGTCTGTTCTTGGACACATAGGCCACTTCCAAGATTTAGCTATTATGAAATGTGTTGCTATAAACGTGGCTATGCATGTATTACTGTAGTATGATGTCTTTAATTCTTAGGGGAAGATACCTAGGAGGGGAATAGCTGGGTTAAATGGAATTTCTAGTTTCAGTTATTTGAGAAATGTCTGTACTGATTTCCATATTAGTTGTACCAGTTCACATTGCCACCAACAGTGTAGAAGGGCTCTTTTTCCTACAGCTTTGCAAGCATTTATTATTTGATTTCTTGATGATAACCATACTTTTTGAGGTAAGATAGAATTTGAATATTGTTTTAATTTACCTTTCTTTAATGGCCGGTGGTATTGAAAACTTTTTCATGTATTTTCTAGCCATCTGTACTGCCTCTGAGAAGCACCTGTTCATTTCAGTTACCCATTTTTTATTTTGGGGACTTTAATATTTTGAGTTCTTTATATTTTCTAGATATTAGTCCTCTGTTTGGGGTATCACTGACAAAAATTTTTTCCCATTCTGTAGATTGTCTCTTTATTCTCCTGGTTGTTTCCTTTACTGTGAAGAAACTTTTTTTAAAAAGAGAATAACAAATAATAAAAAAAAATTAGAAATGATACAGAATTTTACTAAACAAGATGATAGGAATTCAACAGTGTCATTATATTACATATTGTCTTCAAATTAATCATTCAGATATGTGAAGAAACTTTGTAATTTGATATAATCATTTGCTGATTCTTGGTGTTATTTCTTACGCAATCAGGGTTTTGTTTGGAAAGTTCTTGTCTATGCTTATGTTGTGCCTTATGAATTTTACCTTTTTATCTTCTAGCAGAGTAAACGTTTCTATTTTAATATTTGGATCTTTCACCCATTTTGATTTTAGTTTGCGCATGATGGGTGATATGGAGCAAGCTTCAACCTCTGATAATCTCTTCGCAAGGATTTTCAGGAGTGATGGAGACTCTGCCAGCTGGACACTGGCTGTTATTCCTCAGACAAATCAGTACAAATAGAACAAAATGCATGGTTGTTGGCGTGTGTGACAGGATACTGGGCCTTCCCCAGGCAAATGCAGCCTGTGACGGGCAGCGTGAGAGACAAGGTCACGTTCGGCACGGTCCGAGCCACTGCAGCATTCAGAATCTCCTGACATGGAAGTCCTGCTGACTCAAGTTTTGTGTTCGTGGTCCTGGGGATGGAGCCCAGCGTGGTAAGTTCTCTAACACTCAGGCGAATCCCCAGTCCGGGTTGGGGTTTGGACAAGTGGATAGACTCAGGGAGCCACCATCACAAGCAAGACACAGGTCAGTCCAAAATGACCCCCAAGCTACCTCTCGCACCCCCTCTGTGATCACTTCCCACCCCAGCCCCAACCCAGGCCAACCCAGCAATCTCCTCCTACAGTTTGCCTTTTCCAGAATGTTCTGAGGACAGAAGGACCCGCTGTGCAGCTTTGTGGCTGGATTCTGCATCGGTCAGCTTCACATCACTGAGATAAGGAATGTGTGAGGAGGAAAGGCTTGCTCCAGTTGGTGGCTTTGGAGGTACCAGCCCAAGACTGGTAGGCCTGTCACTCTGGGCCTCTGCTGGAGTGCCAGGAGGTAAGGGGGACACCTGGTAGAGCAAACTGTTCACCTTGCGGCCAGGAAGTAACAGGGAGATGAAGGAGCCAGAGAGTCATAATCCCCTTCCACAGCATGGCAGGAGCACCACCCCCAGCCCTGCCTCCTGAAGTTCCACTAGCTCTCCACAGCGCCATCTTGGGGCCAAGCCTTGAACATGCGGGTTTTGGGGGTGCAGGGGGAGGGCACCCAGCATCCACGCTCAGTGGCTTCCTCTCCTGAGCACAGCACAGGCGCTGCACCCCAGTGGTGAGCGTGGGTCCATGGCACGCAAGGCACGACACGGAGCAGCACTCCTATACTACAGCCGCTCACCAGCTGAAGGACACGTGAGGTGTTTTCTTTTTCCTGGGACTGTGAACAAAATTGCTGGGCACATTCACCTCCCGGCTTTTGTGAGAACACCTTTTTCATTTCTCCCGGGAAAATCACTAGGAGTGGGGTGACTGGATCATCTTATGTGGCATTTTATGTCACCTGGTAAATAGGATGCTTGGATCACATCATATGGCAACTCTTTTTTGTTTGTTTGTTTTTGTTTTTCTCCGGTACCGGGAACCGAACTCACGACCTTGCGCTTGCCAGGCAGGCACTTTGCCGCTGAGCTAAATCCCCAGCCCCCAACATGGCAACTCTTACAAAGCAGAGACACCCCTTTCCATGGCACCAGCAGCTTAGGAGAGTTGTAGTGGCTCCACCCGCTCCCTAGCACTGGGTGCATTGGCTGTGGTGTTGCCCTGGCTTGTGTTGTTTTCGTTGACTTGTGTTGCTTAAATCATCCTATTAAACAGGTAACAGTGCTTTATTCTGGTTTTAATGTACCTTTCCCCGATGGCTGACAGTGCCGAGCACCTTTTCGTGTGTTTATTTACCACTTGTGGATTTTCGCTGAAGTGTCTCTCCCAACCCACGTTCAGCTTTTTCACTAGGTTGTTTTCTTATGTTTGAGTTGACACAGTGTCTTTCTCACGTACCACACTCTCAGATCTGTGCGTCTATTTCTGGATTCCCTGTTCCAGTCCATTAATCTACCTGTCTATTCCTGGGCCAGGACCACACTGTTTTTATTACTGTAACTGTTTTATTACTGTAAGAATATATTTCATTTGTATAAGACAAGTCTTCCCTTATTCTCTTCCAAATTATTCGTTGGTTATTTTCAAATATTTATTTTCCACTTCAACGTTAGAATAATTTTTTTCAAGTTCCCCCCCAAATTCTTTTGAGATGTTTTCCTAAAATTACATTGAATCAAATAGAATAATTTAGGGGAAATGGCCCCTTATAACCATGTCTCCCGATCCAATAAAAGACAGACCATTCCTTTTATTCCGCTCTTTATTTGTGCCTGATAGGTTGATTTCTTCTCAGGTATTCGTGCTTGTCTGTTTTCATGGTCAGCGTGCACAGGGTCCGGGATTAAGTCAGGAATGAACACAGGGCACTCTTTGGCAGGGCTCTGGTTCGGTCGCGAACTGGACGGCTTCAGACCACACGATGTCAATGATGGTTTTTACATCTGTCCTATTTTAGCTATTTGTAAAACTTACAGCATTAAATTTGAGGATTAGAAAAGCAAATAGTCCCGGTCGCAGAGAAGGCTCGTCTCTGTGCAGCCCATAACTCTTCGCAGTGAATGAGCCCTCTTTGAGCTCACTTTCCACCCGAGGGAGAGCTGACCTCTCGCGCCGCGCCGCCGCCGCCGCCGCCGCCACCGCCGCCGTGGGTGTGGCCCCTCCGAAGTGCTCCGGAGACTCGCTAGAAAGGGAGCTTTCTGAGTCTTCCGCATAAACACAATCCATGCAGACACCTATTTTTCTTTCGAAAAGAGCTATTTAGCTCCATCCACAAAATAATTCTCCTGATAGAAACGTAAGCCCTCAGCCTGGCTGAAGTGCAGCCTTAGCCTCCTTTTCAGGAGACTGATTTCTGTCATCTCCCACTGGAGGAAGAACACGGCTCTCACTCACCCTTCCTGGGGTCTCCCTGTCGTCTTGCAGCACACGAGTGTCTCAGCATCTGTGAAGCACTGTGGTCCCAGGACGTTTTGCTTCCTGGAGGCTTCTCACCCAACAGAACTCCAGTACATGCCCCGTTGTGATGGAGGCTTAGGATCTTATGAAGAACCCAAAGATCACAGCGGTTTACGCCAGAGAGGTGTGTTTCTCTCACACAAAAATAAGAGCTGGCAGGACTGATCAGCCTCAGAGTTGTCAGGACCAGGTTCCTCCTGCCAGCCTTCAAGTTTTCCCCTGGTTTTCATGGCCCAAGGTCATTCCAGAGTGACGTTCCAGTCACTGGTGGGACAGGGAGGGAAAAAGGAAGGTATGCCTTCCCTTTTGCTGCACAAGGCTTAAACGACATATGACACTGTCGAGCAAACCCTTTCGGCCAGTTACCTACCATGTAGTACACTGTTCCCACCACTTAATTAAAACAGAAGCACTTCAAGGCTCACCATCTCCAAGGGTCAGGAACATGGGTTTGGCTGTGCTGGGACCGTGGGCTCAGGTCTCTTCTGAAGCTGCAGTCCAGCTGTCAGCCCCGATGGCAGCTCATCTGCAGCTGTGCAGGGAGAGGGCCAGCGTCCGAGCTCACTCCTTGTGGCTGTGAGTGGCTAGGGAGTGCGGGGCTGAGGGTCTCAGGTCCTCGCATGCTGCTGGACAGCAGTCACCCTCTACCCCTTGTTCCCTGGACATCTCCAGGGAGCAGCTCACAGAATGGCAGCACCCTCCCCTCAGAACAGGCATGCAGACATGATGGGAGGCACAGTCTGGGGACAGATATTTTCTTTCCATTCAGAACTAAGGCAGGACACAGTGGAGACAGATCCAGTTTCCTTGGATTAGCTTGATTTTGTTCAGATAAAACAGGAAAGAAGAAAGAAAGAAAGAAAGAAAGAAAGAAAGAAAGAAAGAAAGAAAGAAAGAAAGA
>NW_004955465.1:11629097-11702935 GCF_000276665.1 Chinchilla lanigera | reverse complement strand
AAAGAAAGAAAGAAAGAAAGAAAGTCACAGTTATTTAGGATGCCTCCAGGCTACCATTGGGAGAACCCATTAGAAAGCTTTTCCTGGCAGTTCAGGAGGCTGGGAGATACCATGCCTGGCTCACATCCCTCTGCACCCTACTGAAAGTGCTCTATTTATCTGGGGCAGGTATTACGGCTTGTGTCCAGATGTCTTCCCCAGAGCCTCATGTGCTGTTGGAGCTGCTGGATCTAGCGCAGGTGATGCTGGGATAGGGTGTATGGTAGTGAATTAGTCCACTGATGGGAATTAGCATAGTTCTGAGTGTGACTGAATAGATTTACTGGAGACAGAAGCCCCATCCTGGGTGTGGGTGGCACCATCCAAAAGGCTTGTACATGGAAAAAAAGAGAAAGGCAGGCTGCTTGCTGCTTTCTGCTGGCCACGCTACGGACCGTTTCTCCTCTGTGATGCCCCTCTGCCATGCTGCCCCCTTAGAGCCAGCTGCCTATGGTCTGAAACCTCTACAAACTATGAGCCAAAATAAACTTTTCCTCCCTTAATTTTGGGTGTCAGGTATTTTGTCCCAGCAGTGAGAAAAGTAACTAAGACAGGAAGGAGGATGGATATAGGGACAGTCTGGCTTGGCTCAATTAAGCACTCAGACACGTGCATAGGTCTATGCTGAGCTTTAGTCAGGATGGAAGAGGTGAAGAAGAAACAAAGAAACTCTCACATCTCAGTGGCTAATTGAATAAAAGGTAAAGTATTGCGGAGTCTGTTGTGGGTCTGTGACGCCTTCCAGACAACAGTCTCTGCAGGGTGGTTCCGTCTTGGGGTTGCTTCGTGTAGTTCTGCACACCAAGGACATATGTGCTCCACCATCACACTGGCAGGGAGGATGAGCCAGGCTATGGCTCCTAAACGTTTTCTCCTACTTGGGTTTCCCCCACCACAGCAGGTAACACGCCTTGCCTAACCAAGTTGTACAGGACAGCATGACCTCCTTGTGAACCTGGGAGGTAGAGAGAGCCAGAAAATGGGCAAGAACAGTGCATCTGTGATACCACAGGGGGCTTTCACGTTGGCCCAGTCACAACAGAGCCTTCTTGGGTGAGTCCAGTTTGGCTCACGGTAGCGGTTTCAGTTCATAGCTGGCTGCCTCCAAGGCAGGGCGGTGTGGCAGAGGGGCATGGCAGAGAAGAAGCAGCTCATGGTGTGGCAGGCAAGATGCAGATGGCTCCAGCCCCAGGCTCCCATCCCAGCCTGCCACATGCGTGCTAGCTGCTCGGGGCTTCCCAGTGTGGATGAGAGATCGTTCCAGCCAAGCATGCTTTTTGGTTTTCACTCTGAATGAGTTTTGTGAACTTGGAACTCATTCCAACAGCAGGAACTAAAAGGACCACAGATAAATTATGTTGTTTACCCATCAAGATAGACCACCCACTTCTTAATTACTTGGGTGCTTTGGTGACTTCTTAAATAACTTAGTCAGAAAACGTTACACAAAATACCCTCTACGTGAAAAGTCCTGACAGTGGAGGCCAACATAAACACGAACTTTTTTTGTATTTTCTGCAACAGCTGTTGTTTATCAGTATGGACCCCATCGTTTTTCTAAATGAGAATCATTCTTCCAAGGTCTTTAGCCCCAGATCATGCTATCTTTTCTGTGGCATCATGCTGCTTTGAGCATTTGCTTCCTCGATACCTCACAACTCCCAGGACCATCTGGCAGTTAATGAGGTATCTGGGAACTTTAACCCACCCTTGCCTGACCGCCCTGGGCTCTGGCTACAGAGCACCCATCTCACGCTGGCTTTGCTGCTGCTCTGCTCCCAGGCGTGGTCATGTGTCCCCAGCTACCTTGAGCATGCCTTCCTTTAGGGAGGGTGAGCCAAGCTGTCAGGTAAAGCTCACAGGTTTCCATGGAGTAACAGGATACCAGTTTATTTCTCATTGCTTTGAAACCCTAAGTGGACGTTCCTGATCGCCACTAAAGGCAGGCTCCAATTCACAAAATCAGTCAGAGGCCGAGGCCAGTAGAGAATCTAGCACTTTCCACCATGTTCCCAAGACTGCCCTCAGCACACACTGCCTGCCCACCCACCCCAGCGGATAGGAAGGAGGAGAGCAGAGAACGCTTATGCATGGCACATGATTTTCTCTGGATGCCACAACACGTACCACAGGCTGGGAGGCTGAAGTAAAAGAGATTTATGTTCTGGAAGTTTTGGAGTCTGGAAATCCGAATCAAGATGAGGGCAGTGTTGGCTTCTCTTGAGGCCTCTCTCCCCAGCTTGTGTATCACCGTCTTCTCCCTGTGTTCTTACATAGTTGTGCATGTGTGTGTGTCCTAATCTCTATTTATAAGAACACCAGTAATACTGGATTAGGTCCCACCTTGACGACCTCACTTAACTTTAATTATCTCTTTAAAGGCCCTGTTTCCACATACAGTGACACTCTGAGATGCTGGGGGCTGAGATGCTGAGATTTGAGGGGTACACACTGCAGTTCATAGCAGAGTCTAAATCACATTAGACCAAAAAGTGGTTACCCCGTTGCCAAAGCCAGTCGTACAGGCCACCTAGATGCAAGGGCAGCTGGGAAGCACCCCACGGCCAGCAGCAGTTTCCGGCAATCTGTCTCCACCAGGACAGCTGGCCAGCTGCCACAGTGGGAGTGCTGTCTCCCCACTGTCCCAACTACCACGTGGCGCTTGTCCAGGGCAAGGAATTTAAAACACCAGAGTATTCCCACCGAATGCCTAAAATACATCCGCTCACTGCACGCATTTCCTAACTTATGTCATGCAATGAAGACCAGACAAGTTTCCAGTTTTTCCATTGCATGCTCAATGCTTGGAAAACATTTTATGCGGTGAATTAGCACTTATTGTCCTGGATGTCATCATCAAAAAGAGGAGTAAGTGGTGTTGCTGAGAGAAATTTAGGAGAATTGGAGAAGATGAAAAAGATCATCCATTAATCCCACAGAGCAACTAACAAGGGTAAGAATGTTCCTAATGCTGCCATAATCCCAATCCCCATAAAAATGTCATCTGTCCCAGAACACTGGCTTTTCCAGTGTCCAGGAAATGCTAGCTGGTATCAGGATCAGCTATGATCTCCGGGACGCTCAGGTGGGCATAAGCTTCTCTCTAGCTCCAGGCTAATAAAGACCAGTCTTCATGAGCCCTGAGGGCAAGTTGGGAGGGCTGGAGCCAAGGGACTATTTGTTTGCCTTGAAACTTTGTTTATTTCTCATTTCTTTCAGTTCTGTGGCCCTCACCAGCACACAAGAGCTGTAATACAGAAAGGACTCGGCTCTCAGTCAAACAAAATGATCAAAGCTTAGCAAGGATGCTCCCTGATTCACCTCTAGAGATTCCTCTACCTCAAACAGTAAGGCCTCATATCATTGCTTTTTTCTGGGCAAGTTGGTGAGATAGTGAGCAGAACAGCTTCACATACCTCAAGGGCCTCCTGACCCATTCAGGAGACAAGTGTCTGTGAAAACACAACTGTAGCATACTTCTTAAAACCCGTGCGTGTTAACACTTTCTCCTTGCTTAAAGAGAGACAGAACCAAGTGTCTGTACACATAGAAATAGCGTTCATTTTGATGGAAATCAATTTAGTGTATACACGTCCATTTAATGTATCTCCTATCAATCTGAAGAGACAATCCTCCTTAACTAAACTCTTTTGTGGATGGATGAATGGATAGATAGGTGGATAGGGGAGAGAGGGAAGGACGGATGGATGATGGATGGATGGTTAGTGGGTGGGTGGATACACAGATTCCATACATGGTGTTATATCACAAATATCAAGGTTTGGTGTTGTCACAAGCTCTTCCCCTTGCCTGCTTTTCTACATGTCTCTTCTGTACGGCACCTCCTGCCTGTCTCCCTCATGGGTGACAACCTGGCATGGTCCCTCAGCCTCTCACCACGCATAGCCATCTGTGTCCATACGCTGTCTTACATAGACACTTTTCATTGTTTGACTTATGAATAGAGGGTCATAGTCTTTACTCTTCTGCGCCTACTTTTTTCACTCACACACTCCCCATGGAAATTCCACTGAGAGCGATTGTCATTCCTTCTTCCTAGCGGCTACATTTAACCCTGTGGAGTGCGCATAACACAGTTCATTCACCCCTTCCTCTGCCAATAGGCATCCACTTTGCAAAGCACTACGGTTTCCTTAAGAAGTTAATTATTGGAAGTTTTACAGTACATACAAATACATATTCATTGTGAAAAGTCAGATGGAGATTTCACCTGGCTAGATGATCATTTCTCCCATTGCAGGGTTTAGCATTTCTATCCAAGGAGCCCCTCGTGTGGAGCTGCAGTTCTATGAAGAAGCCAGATCTATCCTGAGGAGGCTGCAGACTGACCTTGGCCAACTGGAACATGGTGATGGTGGAGGTAGAAAGCTATGGGGCAAGAGCCAAAGTGTGCCTTCAGCTGCCTTAGTCCCTTTTGTAGCCTTTCCTTTCAACCTCTACATCCTGCCCAACATGCTCACCACTACAGGTAAAACTCTCAGAATGCATCACCAAGCCTATCAGACATCCACCCTCCACCACCTCTAAAGCTAAGGATGCCGTGAGATAACATCTGACATCTCCTGAGGACGTTTCTGAAAATGGTAGCCTGGCCACCTATTGGTCCCACCAGTGTACTTAGTACTACATACTAAATGCATTAGTATGTAGCTTTCTTTTATTGTGTGACTCTAGAGTTGATGTAACCTCTTCCACAGAAGAGCACATTATTCAGGTAACCTGAACCCATGTTCCTCAGGCTGCGGTCATTCATGTTTGACTCAGAATAAACTATCTCATGTTTCCTTTGGAGCAAGAGCTGTGTGCTGTGTTGACACTCCGATACTGCAAATGTTATTCCCTCTTATCTCAGTCCCCTGCGTGTCCCCTTGGGCTACCCCATGCCAGCCAGCCCTCCCGTCCTTCCTTGCTCTCTCTATTCAGCGTCTTCCTGCTTGCCAAGCTCTGTTTCCTCCTTTTCCCCTCTCCCAAAGGTGTGCGTTACTGGATTCTAACAAAATTATTGGGTTCCAAAGCATATTTGGAGCAGTAATTCTGAAAAGCAATTGTGGGACCTGGGAAAGTTTGTGGTTTTCACAAATCAAACCCTTGAGGAAAGTTAGAGCCCTTCATCAGAGTTTTGAGTGGAGGGGGGGGGGACAAAAACTATGGTGGGAGGAGGATGAAACTGCTCTTTTTGTGAGTGACCCCCCAAAGACTACCCGTGAAAAACCCAAGAAACTCAATGAAAGCCCTGCTCCTTGGTTCCTCAGGCTCCTGCTTCCTGGAAATGGGAACCAGCTCCATGCTCCCTGAGGCAGGGCTCACAGTCTGGCTCGCAGCCTCTCTGCTCATCTGTAGTGGGTTTCCTCTGGAATTCATCACCTGGAAGTCACCAGGTGCATTCACAGAGTTTTCTCTACCTGATTCTATTCCCGGAATGATTATCACCTTATTATGCAGCTCCACACTCATCTCCTCCCAGTCTTCCTTAAACGCGTCTGGTGATGTCATCTTCCCCCTAATTCCATTAAACCAGCAAATCTCTGCCTCCTGCATCGTCACTGGTTCCCGCGAACTGAGTGAAATTCTAGTTGACACCAACTGACCCTGTCTCATCTTCAACACTGACTTTTTCCCCTGAGTCCAAATGACCCAAATGAGCATCAGGCTGAAACCAGGGAGGTAAACCGAAGCTGTGGAACATTTGCAGAGAGTGATGGCCTCATCTGGTTCTCATGGAGGGGACGGGGTAGGGACTGGGTGACATTATTCTCATGTACAATGGCCCTCATGGGAAAACAAACTTTAAAAAATTTGAAAAACAGCAAAAGAAGGCATGCAGTGTATTCAGGGAGACAATGGAATAAAAAGATGGTAAGCAGGACAATTTCCTTCTTGATGACGTCACAATCAAGCCTTCAGTGATCCAATCAGAGTCCCCACCCCCACCCCCCAGGTCACAGCAGCACTCTGGTGCACAGGTGCTGAAGTCCAGATCTTTCAGGACCCTCTTAGAATTCTGCCCAGGACAAAGAGCACCGGGCAGGCTCCGGACATGCTGATCCAATGTACTGATAAAGGCCAGCAACACACTGGCCTCTTGTAAATCTTCCCTGTGCTAGACAACCCCCAGGCACCAACTTCTGCTCCTTGTTGCTGGCCCATAGCACAACCCTGGGAGGCAGATGCCAGCCCTTGTCCCATTTTGCAAAGGAGGAAATTGGGACTGAGAAGGTTTAAAGACTTCAAGGTCATGCCACCATGGGAATGCAGGGTTCAAGCTTCAGATTCACCCCCACCCCCACCCCCACCCCCCACAGTGCAGAACTGCTTGACTGTAGAAGGCAGTCCCTGCAGGCTAACTGAGGCAATTGTACAACAATAGCTCTCCTGAGAACACAGCTGTTCCCTGTGGATAACTCCGCAGGTCCTCTGAGCTCCACCCCAGCCTCAGCGTTGGCTGCCTCTCCTATTTGCCCCTTCACCCTCTCAGCACAGTTCTCTTTCCCAACATGGGTCACAGCAGCGGCCGTGACAGGTCTCCCTGGCCTCTAGAGCCTTCTCACACCCAGCTGGGCAAGGGGTCTTCCTGAGCACCACGTGTCCCGTGTCCCCTCTGTCCTCCCATACAAGGAGATGTCTCTACTTCTTGTTGACTCCTTGGGGCCATGTTAGCTTAGCGACCAACTATTCTTCCAGAATCTGAGGACAGTAGTTGTTAGTGGGGCAGAAAATCCAAAGGGAGCCAAGTCCCTGTGAGGGCACTGAGGGGTGTATTAGGCACCTGCAGAAGCCCAGTGTCCATGTGAATCCAGACCTGGGACACTGCACACACCTCCCTCTGGGAATGAAGGTCATACTGCTCACTGAGGAGCCCTGCCCAGCCTCAACACCATAAGACACCTCTGGCCCCCAGAATGAAGACTTCTCCATACTTGATAATGCAAAGCCAAAGTCTTCTTACCAGGAGTGAGGACACAAAAATGAGAAGTTGTTGTTGAACAAATGTAGAGTTCCAGGTGGGCAGGATGAAAAACTCCTGACCATGGATAAGAGTGATGTAAGCACATGTATTTACTGTTACCAAGACACTGTACACTTCAGATAGGTAAAATAGTAAATTTGATGTTGTGTGTGTTTTACCACAATCATTAATGAACAAACCCTCAAAGTGTCTGCCACCTGGCTCCGCTATCACTGACCCTTCTCATCCTGTGCCATCTCTCACAGTCACAGTGCCCCCACCACTCTTCCTGCTTCACTGGCCCTCTCTGTCCCTCACCCACCCTGTGTGTTAACCAGCTTCTCGTTACTGCGACAAAGTATCTGAGGTGGTCACCTATCAGAAGGGAAGGTTTACTCTGGCTCACAGGATTTTCATTTGATGGTGTTTGCACACTGTTCTGCAGCCTGTGGCAGTTTAGCTCATCACAGAGGGAGCACATGGCAGGAAAAGCTGCTCCCCTCGCGGTGGCCAGGAAGTAAAAGGAAAGAGAAGTAGGAAGGGGCTGGGATCCCAACATGTCCTTCAAGGCCATGCCCCCAGGGACCTAACTTCCTTCCCTGAGCTCCCACCTCTTAAAAGTGCGGCCACTTCCAGTAGTGCCAACCTGAGGCCCGAGCCTTGAACTCATGGACCTTCTGGGGATGCTCCAGATCCACACTGCAGCACCCTGTGTCCTCCAGAAATTTCCTCCTGAAAGTCAGACATTTTCCACTCCAACAACAAAGTACCCCAGGTGTTCTCTCAGGCCCCATCGGAGACACTTACACCTGGACGCTCTCCTAAACTGTCCCAGCTGGAAAAGTAACTTTTCTCATTAGAGTACCAGAGCTTGGGCACAGAACATCCTCCGTACCATTGCACACCTGCGTGCTGAGGAATCAACCCACCAGTGCCAGCTCAGGCAAGGCTGTGGGCTCTCTCCTCAAAAGCTATCTTAGAAATCATTGTAGTAAAATATACATAAGATAAATTTAGCACCTTAAACAGTGAAGGATCTTAGTTCAAGAGCATAATGGAACCTGGCAGATTCATGGTGCTGGAGCTTTCACTCCACATGGAAACTGCCACTAAACACTCACTCACGTCCCCTACCCTGGAAAGTTCCATTCTTCTGCCTCTGTGGTCTGACCACTCCAGGCAGCTCAAATGAGTAGAACCCTACAGAACTGGCCCTACAGGCTGGCTTATCTCACTTGGCAGCATGCCAAGGTTCATGCACGTTGCGGGGCACACCAGCATCTCCTCCCTGCTGAAAGCTGAATAACGCTCTGCTGCTTACAAAGAGCACATCCTGCCTATTCCTCCCACTTTCTGAATAGTGTCACTATGCTCCTGGACACGTTGGTGTAGGTATATAGAATGCTAGCTCATTCTTTGATTCACTTTTTGGTATTAAGAAGCTTCCAATAACCCTTGGAGAAAGAATCAGCATTCACAAAACCACACAAGACTAAAGGTCAAGCCAGTAGTGCTGGTGCACGCCTGCCATCCCAGCATGTGGGAGGCTGAGGCAGGAAGATTGGAAATTTGAGCCCATTTTAGCAAGTTAGCAAGACACTATCTCAAAACAAAAACAATTAAAATAGTTGGGATTGTAGCTTAGGGGGAAGGCCCTGGGTTCAATCCCCAATACTGGAAAAAAAAATTTTAGTTTGCTTTTTAAGTAAAAAAGACTAAAGAGCAAAAGGAACTTTCTAGTTCCTTTTAGAAACTAGAATAGCCAGTACCTGGTAAGTATGCAAACCCTGGCTCTATCACCAAGGAGGACCTAGAGCACAACCCTGAAGCCTCACTAAATCTGTGTTTAAAAAGGGCCCCACCTCTTTTCTATTCTAAGATGTACATTGTCCTCACATTTTAGCAACTCTGAAATCAGTGAGTTGTACTTGATGGTGTGCTGTATTTTAATTGGAATATTTATTTTTCCTTAATGGGACATAGAACAATAGTTCATTCTTCTTATAACTGAGGGAGCCTTAGGCTCCAAACACAGCACCAGGTCAGGGAAGACAGCAGAACAGGCACTCCAAATTTTCCTTGGTTAGGCTGTGTGGTTATGACTCTGTAAATACCATGAAGGTCAAAAGAGACCAGAAGGGCCCCAACTGCCATGGAAGATTTCTAGGAAAAACAGACTCAAAGATCAAGAAAAGGACGCGTAGAACACAAGTAAGCCAGGAATACCGGGGAGGCCTTCGAATCCCAGAGGAGGGCACAGCAGATTAAAGGTGAGGAGCCGGGGTTGATGAAACCCTGGCTGAGGGCAGGCGAGAGACAGCAATGTTTTCAGGTGCATCAGCCTCATTAAACCTCTTCAAAAACTCAGTAGTAAATAAAGAAGCAACTCAATCCGAAAACAATGAGGACTTTTTCCAGGCTTTTAAGACTTTCATTGGAAAAGTTAAATTATTACTTTTTTAAAACAAGGAAGTAGTCAAATCCATTTTTGAATTTTCTCAGATAATAGCAAAGCAGGATAAAAAACAGCTTCCTACTTTATACAACTTCTAATTACCTTTTTCTACCCATTTATCTATTTCTGTTCAGCAGCAAAGAAAATAATATCCTTTTTTTTTTGGCCTTGCTTGGATTTTCTGAGGTGAGTTTCATTTACCTGAATGGAAAGCAAGCTCAGGAGAGGGCTTTTGTACTAGCACATGGGCTGGGCGTACACCTAATAACTAGGAAACCCTGCCTTTCTGGGCTTCTTTCGCAGTCCACTGGTTACACAATGACCTGAAGTGAGACAGTATTCTAAGTGGCAGACTGAAGCATAACAGAATCATATAGACTGCATAGACATTTCACCTAAGAAGATCTCTGATTGGCTAATAGGCACATGTTTATGCAACACGCACAACGTAACAATTGCTCAACACCGTTAGCCATTAGGGGAAGGCGAGCTAAAACTACAATGGGCTGAGATAACTGGACACTTTTCACAGCAACTAAAACAAAAACCTTCACAACATCAAACACCAGGGAGGAGGCAGAAGATACTGCATCTCTTGCACACTGCTGGTGGGAAGGCAAATGGTGCAGCCTCTCTGGAAAATGCCTTTGCACTAATTTAAGCACACACTGTATGGGGAAGTGATTGCCTTCTGCTGCATTTGTCCCCTGGAAATGAAAATATCATCACACAAAAACCCTCACGTGAATGTTCCCAGCAGCTTTATTTGTAACAATCAAACCATGGAAAAAACCAAACATCCTTCCAAAGACAAATGGGTAAAGCATGGTATGGCCAGACAATGGTATTCTGCACAGCAATAGACAGGAATGAACTGCTGATACATGCAACTGCATGACTGGATCTCCTGGGCTCTACACTGAGTAGAAAAAGCCAACCTTGGAAGGTTGTAGTATACGATTCCATGTATCTAACATTCTTGATTTGACAGAATTATAGTAACAGAGACCAATTAGTGCTTGCTGGGGACCAGGATGCAGAGGGAAGGAGAGCATGCAGTGGGTGGGAATGCAAAGAAGTCACAAAGAGAGAGAGACAGAGCTCTTTTGTATGCACAGGACAGCTTGGAGTTCCACTGTGATAGCGGTTACACAGATCTGCACGTGGCACAGAACTGCATGAGTTATACACAAACCCATGCACAAAGGAGCTCAGGCGCAAGCTCTGTGATCTCTTAACAGTATCATGCTCATGTCCACTTCGTGGCTTTGACATTATGCTCTAATCGCGTAAGATGTTTCTACGGGGAAAATGGAGAAAGACAGAAAAAGTGCACTAGGAATATCAGCACATTTTTTGCAACTTCTGTCTATAATTATTTCAGAATAAAAGTATTTTTCTGAAGAAGGTCTAGATGTTTACTTTCTAGATGAAGAGGAATCTATAAAGTGTACCAAGATCCTCTGAGTCAGAGATCATATCTTGAAAAAGGCATCTCCTCCAGGACTCCAGAGGAGAGCTTACTCCTCATGAGAGTCCGTCAACTCCTGGCAAAGCTGCTGCTCACCAGTGCTCACTGTGGGCTGGTCCAAAGCCTTCTTTTCAGAACTAGGAACTTCTTCCTCCCAGTCCTAGCATTAGTAGGAATCATGACCAGGCCTTGGAAGGCAAGGCATGGAGATGGGAGGGTGGGTATATAGTTGGAGCCACACTTGTGTGTGTGTGTGTGTGTGTGTGTGTGTGTGTGTGTGTGTGAGCATTCACATGTCAGGGTTATGGGGGACGAATCACTCCTAATAGAGTTGCCAATTATGTTTTCCCCAGAGTTGGCTCCAGTAGACCAGTTTAAGATCCCAGGTGCAGTCCCATGAGTCTAACTCAGTTTTGTTTCACAGCTATGGAATGTCCTCTCACTCCCACTGGTCCTGAAAGGGCCTGGAAATGGAATAAGAGTGGATCCAAACAGTCCCTTGCTGTTCCATGGTATAGACGTGATCTGTCATCACAGGGGAACATTCCTGGTGTATAAGAAAGGTGGACAGCAGGGTCACACACAACTAGATTTCAGTTCTACCCTAACACTATCTGTGGGGCCCAGAGCATGTGATATAACTTCTCTGGTCCAGAGCATTATAACAGTTGTAATCATAACTCCTATTTCTTAGTACCTTCTGTGGATAGGGCATTAAGCAAATCACTAACATCCCTCATAATTTTTTTAGAGAACTAAATGAGCTTACAAACCTTAAATTGCCAGGTAGGATATCTATATCAAGAAATCCTGACCTGGTGGCTCATGACTGCAATCCCAGAACTCTGGGAGGCTGAGGCAGGAGGATAGAGGCAACATAGCAAGACCCTAGCTCAAAAAGAAAAATAACAAAGGGCTGATGATGTAGCTCAGTTTTAAGACCCTGGATTCAATCTCCAGTACTATATAAAAATGGTTTGAACTGGGGAATGTAGCTCAGTGGTAGCACGAAGCCCTCGGTTTGATACTCAACACTGAAAAAAAAAAAAAGTAGTTGATAAACTCTACACTTAAATAATTGGTATCTATTTTCACAGAAACTAAGAGGGGAAAAAAAGCACAATTTTTAAAGGGCATAAGGAACGCTGAAATAAAACCAAATGCTCAGTTTCAAGTGCTGGGACAAGGCAGGCTAGTTCTGGTTTATGATATTTATTCATTAAATGTGTTCTGCCCTGGACATCAGTCATGATCCCTGAAAACTTCAGCACAAAGAATCCATGTGTTTGCTGGCGCATGACTTGAAGTTAGATTTCTCCTTAAAATACTCAAAAGATTAAGTGCACCCCTTAGCGTTAGCAACTCAGAAAACACAGAGCTATTTCCTTTCGTCTAACTATGCAAAGGCACACCAGCCAAAGTAAATACAAAGAACACAGTTAGGTAAAAATGCAAGGAACATCAATGAAATGTAGATTTGAAATAAATTAAATTCCTCAAATAAGGGTTTGGCTGAATTGTGGAAAAGAATACCAAACATGACCTGCCTTTGATGTGTAATCCATTACTTAGGAGAAGGGCTGGTTTGGAGGACTTCTATAACAGATGGATGTTAAATTTAGGATTTTAATCCTCTTACACAGACTTGGTAAATGTAATTCCAGAGCCGGCTAACTTCTGCATGCTAACATTGTGTTTCAACTTTTAGCCTAGGGTATTTACCTTCAAAATTAAGGATGGGGGTGGTAGAAGTGGTGGTAGTAGCAGTGATGGTAGTGGTAGGTTTTGTGTGTGTGTGTGTGTGTGCGCGTGCGTGCACGCATCCAGGCAGGCACACATGCATGTGTGTACATGTGTGTTGGTTCTAACCGGTTCTCAGAATGAGACAAACCACATGCCCAACCCTCACACAAAAGTCTCCATGGACAACCACAGAAAGGAAAATATCCAGTTAAAAAAGCCAGGGGTTTTTCAATTCTGTCTTCTCCCTTTCCCTACTTCCCCTCACTCTTCTTCGAAAGCCCTATGACATCACAAATGACCACATTTAATTTTGCATTTCAGCTTTTACAAAGCCCAGATTACGTTTTCCAAGCCATTTGTGGCCAACTTGACTTGGCTTTGATGATTTCCCAATCTGGAGCGAAATAAGATAAATGGCACTGTCGCATAAGGACCCCCAGGATCCAGGGGTCGCGTGTCACTCCCTCTGAGGAGCAGCGGGTGCCGTCCTTTGGGAGAACATTTGAAATCAAACACATCTGTTTGAAGTTATTTTGAACAGAGAGGTTCCAAGCCTTAGGAAAATGGAAAAAGTACTTCGTGTGGTTTTCAGAGCAAGTAAAGTGGCCAAATTCACTTATGTTCCTTAATCCCCAGCACAACCACTGGGTCTTTCAATCTTCCATGTGAGTCTTTTCCAAATCAGTTACTTCCATAATTTGATCTCTTTAATCTTCTTCTCCAGCTTTTCCTTCAATGTAGTTGCAAGGTCCATGGATACAACCCAAATCTCTGCTCCCGACCAAATTTATTGGCAAGTACATGCCTCCCAATTTGTTTTTAAAATTACATTTTAGGCCCTCAGGCCCAAAGAGAAAACACCTGGAAAGCAGGCATATCTTACAAATTCAGGGAGCAGCTTAAAACTTAGTTCAAATAATCTTCATCCCTGAGCGGAGGTTCTTATTAATTCTCAAAAGCAGAAGTCTAGCAATCCACAGTATGAATACACTGAAGTTTACAAACAAAATGCTCACCAGAAACTGTGGACCACAACTGCCTTTCCTTTCCCACTTTCAAGAAAGACAAAAAACTAGAATAAAATTAGCTAATGTTGAGAATTTTATGATGGGAATGAGAAAGAAGGCAAAGAATTCTCTGAAATGTTCTGGAACCCACATGTGATAGAACTAATCTCCTGGACCTTCTACTCCTCCATCAACAAGACTCTGAAGAGAGCATATCTGCTCCAGAAAAGAATTATCAAAATACAGTGCGCGCATCTGCATGCTCATGCCCACACAAGCGCATGCACACAGCTTAATTAGGAAAAGAAAGCCTCTCAATAGTGGGTAGCAAGTCAATCTCATTCACTCATTCATTTAATAAGCAGCTATTGAATTCTTCCTGCACTCCAGCCCGGGCTGAGGTGTCCAAGACCTCGCTGTTCTCTTCTGTGTGCGGCTGGCTCTTCAGGCATCTTGCAAGGTTCTCCTGGCCCTTGAGACCTAGTGTGGAGCTGCTAACTGGGCCCCTCCATTTGGTAATGCAAGCTGAGAGTGTCAAATGTCACAATCATGCCTCCTTGTTATGGTTTGGATATAGTTTGTCCCCCAAAGTTTCACACACTGGAAACTGGGTCTGCAGGCAGCACCACTGAGATGGGAGAAACTAAGAAACCGGGTTCGGTAGAACTGATGCGGTCATGGGGCTCCACCCTGGAGAATGGGTCAAGGTGTCTCTCAGGTGGGTTAGGGCTCCTGGAGAGCCAGTTCTGAAGCACTCTGGTCCTTCTGCGCTCTGCATTCTCCCTCTGTGTGTCTCCCCACGTTGTGACACATGCCCCGGGGTCCTCACAAGACGCCAAGGTCACACTAATTGGACTTTCCAGCCACAACTTCCATGAGTCAGCTCAACCTCCTTTCTCTATAAGGTGCCCAGCATCAGGCATTCGTTATAGCAGCACAGGGCAAGTTAAGAGGCTCCAAAATGTGCCCCCTTTCCTTTTTCTTGTAAATAACACATACCCATTAGACCTGACTTTAGAAAAAATCAGTTATCTAGTTTTTCTGGTTTGTTTGTTTTGTGTTTTGCACTTCTAAGGGGTAAACCCAGGGCCGATGCACTTACCTACATCCCTAGCCATTTTTAGTTTTTATTCTGAGACAGTCTTACTAAGTTGTTAAGTCACACAAGCTGAGCTCAAACTTGCAGTCCTCCTGCCTCAGCCTCCCAAAGTTCTGCAATTAGAGTTGGGCACCACCACACCTAGCTGCTTCTTCTTATAAGGACACTGTTTGGAACCACCCTATTATCTCATTTAATCTTTTTTTTCAGTGCTGGGAATTGAACCCAGGACCTCATGCATCCTAAGCAAGCTCCCTACCACTGATGGGCATCTGCAGCCCTCACTCAACTGCTATCACCTCGAAGGCCCTATCTTCAAGTCTGGTCCACATCCTGATATACTGATGGTTATGGCTTCAATGTATGACTTTTTTTTTTTTTTTTTTTTTTTTTTTTTTTTTTTTTTTTGGTTTTTCTCCGGTACCAGGAACTGAACTCACGACCTTGTGCTTGCCAGGCAGGCGCTTTTGCCGCTGAGCTAAATCCCCAGCCCCTTCAATGTATGACTTTTAAAGGAATATAATTCAGGCTACACAAAGCAGAACCTAACTTCTCCTGTTTCCAAAATTTTATGTCCTCCCAGCTCAAGTTCTCATTAAGACTGGTGATTCCAGCTTCAATGTCCAAATCTAAGGAGGGAAACTTCCCATGAGAAATGAGTAAGCAAAAGCAGGGGTCTTGTTGGGCTAAAGCACCAAAGTTTATAGCTGTGACAGAAACAAGATCCAGAAATCAAGGCGGGGAGAAATCTCTAAAAGGAGAGAATCACAGAGGAGATTAATCGCCTACTAGTATAAAAGCTCAGCCTTTGTCACAGGAGTATAAACCAATCTATAATTTCTATGCTGCATCAGTTACAATGTCTAGAATATAATCAAAATTACTAAACATCAAAATAAGCAGAAAAATACCACCCTTCATCAGAAAGAAAAGCAGATTTGCCAATTGCCCAAAATTAGTGATTAATAAATATGTTAAGGAATTTAGAGGAAGAGGATACATAAATGAAGAGTCAGAGAATTTTAGGAGAGAAATATAAATTTCAAAATAATGAATGATTGAATCCCCTAGAACTGAAAAGCAATATGTGAATTTAGAAAAACCTTCTTAACACAAAAGAGATAATCAATGACCTTAAAGATAGATGATTTCAGTAGAAATGATCTAAACTGAAAAACAGGAGAAATTATTTTTAAAATAGTGACTAGAGCAACAATAGTATATAGGATGGTATCAAGCAATCTAACTTTTGTGTAATCAAAAGAGAAAATAAGACAGAAAGAAATGGAAAAAGGTTTGGCCCAACTTTTCCCAATGTGATTAACAACAGTTCCCAGATGGAGAAGATGAGAAAATCCCAAGAGGAGAAATACAAAGAAAACCACATGTAAGCACCTCATCACCCAGGTATTTGAAAGTTAATGATACAGAGAAACATCCTAAGACAGCCAGGAAAAAAAGGCACACTGACACCAGAAATATTCAAAGGTCAAAAGAGAGTGAAATAGGATGATTAAAGTGCTTGAATGTAAGAGAAATATTTTTAATATGAAGACACAACAGATTGAAAGTATAATTTTTAAAAATATTCTATGTGCTATGGTTTGAATTATAGCATCCCTCCAAAATGTGTGTTGAAACTTAATTCTTAGTACAACAGCATTAAGAGGCCCAGCCCTTGGGAGGAGCTTAAGTCATAGAGCTCCACCCTTATGGGTGAAATCTGCACCATTATGAAGGACATAGGGAGGAAGGGAGAGCCTCTTGCCCTCCTACCTTCCCCCACGTGAGCACATAGTAACCAAGCATCAGCTCAGAGGCAGTGAGAAGCCCTCCCCAGACACCAGTGCTAGTGGCTTAGTTTTTGACCTTCCAGCTGCAGAATGATGAGAAATAAATTTCTATTCTTTATAAATTACTCAATCTACAGTATCTTTATAATAGTTTAAGTGAACTAAATGAACACTCTGCAAAGACTAAATATAAGAAAGCAAAAGTGGTTATAGTAATACTAAACAATGTAGACATCAAGACAACAAACATTATCAGAAAAGATTTTATAAGGTAAATGGGTTTCGGGGCTGGGGATTTAGCTCAGTGGCACAGCACCTGCCTGACAAGCACAAGATTGTGAGTTCAGTTCCCAGTACCAGAAAAAAAAACAAAAAACAAACAAACAAACAAAAAAAAAAACAAAAAAGATAAATGGGTTTATTCACCAAAAAGACAAAAAATCCTAGTGGACATCTAATAATAGATCCTTAATACATGTAAAGCAAAAATAATAGAGTTAAATGAAGATTGTGTCAGACATTTTAACTCCTATCAGTAACTTGTAGAAAAGGTTGGATAAAAATATGAACAGGGATAAAGAAAATTTTACAATACTGTCAGCTACCTTGACTTAATTGACATGTCTGAAACACCACATCCAACAACTACAGAATACACATTCTTTTTATTTCTTTTTAATTTTTTTTTTGGTATCAGGAATCGAACTCACGACCTCACACTTACCAGGCAGGCACTTGCGCCACTGAGCTATATGCCCGGCCCTACATATTGTTTTTAATTGCAAGTGGAACATTCACCAAAATAGGCCCTGCACCATACAATAAGTGGCAATACATTTTAAAGGATTAAAATAATACAATTAAGTTAGAAAAAAATAATATAGTTAGAAAATCCCCCAATATTTATAATTTTAAATTTAATATATAGTAATTGACATATAATAAAATCCCCTCATATTTATAAATTAACCAATACCACTTCTAAGTAACCTATAGATCAAAGAAGAAATCACAAAGGAAATTAAAAATATATTAAAATGAATGATAATGAAATAATAACAAGATCTATATAGGTAAGACTGGTGACCCCTATACACCATTCCCTGTACCCTAACTGTATAGGACAGTATGGTTGCTTCTCCCACAACTACTACCCTTGTCTTGAAAAACACTTGATTTCCTTCTGAGACCCACCCCATGCAGCCAAAAGCTCTGTGGGAAATTGATCCCCTTTGATTTTTTAGGTCAACTGAAAATATCTTCAAGTCATCACTGGAACTACCCAGTGGGAAAATCCTTCATTACAGAGTACATTAGTCTGCTAGGACTGCAGCATAAATATACCACAGACACGCATTTTATCCCAGTGCTTGGGGCTGGAAATCTGGAGATCAAGGTGTGGGCAGGGCTGGTTTCCCCAAAGCTTCTTCTTGGCTTGTAGGCAGTCACCTCCTCCCTGTGACCTCTCATGGTCTTCCCTCTGTGTGTGTCCTAATCTCTTCTTAGGAGGACAGCAGTTAGATTGGACCAGAGCTCACCCTAATGGCCTCATTTCGTCTTCATCGTGACCTGAAAGGCTACCTCCAAATATAGTCAGACTCTGAGGTACCAGGAGTTGGCAACTCAAGACAGGAATTTGGGGGGATACAACTGAGCCTGTAATGCAGAGAAAGGGGTATCTCCAGCCAGGAACCTGAAAGTCTGCCCGCCGGAGCCCAGGCCCACTTGACCTATACCAGTGAAGTCTTTCATAACGTTTGGCTCCTACATCTGCTCCTCTCTTTGGATATTGAAGAAAATGTGCAAAGGGACCTGTCTGAACAGTCCTGATGCCTGACAGACTTCTGCACAATGATGAAGCCTCTTCAAAACTTCTGACATATTCAAATCAAACCCTCTCTTGTTTTCCTAATGAAGTTTTCATAGTCGGTTCTGAGGCTGATCTTATCAAAAGGCTTTGTCAGCACAAAGCCTCTGGATTTACATAGGGGCCCCTTGAGAAAGCCACATGGTGTCAAGAAGAAGCTGGACGCTAGGCTCTCTTTTGGTAACCAGATTGATATATAATACCCTTCATAGTCTTGTTTTTCAGCTTAAATTGTATATTCCCCAAGTCCCTGGCTGAATAAATAAATGGAATTAAGGATGGGGGTGTTCCACTTTGAATAACGTTGGCTCTCATCTGTGAAACCCTAGATGGCTTTGTCTGGTTCCTAGACCAGTTGTTCTTGCTTGGCAATAATGGTTGGATTCTCACATTAAACTTATTAGTTTGATAGCGGGCCAAGAAGCGCAGACTCAAGCATCCGAAGCGACCCATTTCCAGCAAGGCGCTGGCAAAGCCCACTATCTGTGGGAGGTGGGGAAGGGGCCTGGCTTCTATTTTTGTGGTCTCCCCGGGGAACAAACGTTTCTTTTATGTATACTTTGATGTAGAAATGAAAGGGGACTTGTCCATCACTGATGCTGTAGCATGAGCATTTCACAGGGGGCTCTCCGCCCAGGTATTCCCAGACTTCCATGGCCTTCAAGCCAGGGAGAAAATGACCAACCCAAGCAAGCCAAGGAGCACAGCTGGGAGCACAAGCACAGCCACTCCCCCATCCTAGCGGAGAGGTGGTTTTGCAGCAAAGTCCTCACCATTGGTGATCCTAACTCCTGAGGCATCCTTGCTCCCCAAGAGGCACTTATGAGAGCAAGCCTGAGGCAGAATTTCCAGGAAAAGAGAAAAGAAGTTATCCTCTGAGCTGCAGGGCTGAGGGTCCCTGAATGCTTTTCTGTGAATTAAGGGGGGACCTTGGGGAGGGAACAGAAAGTCTGCTTGGGCCAAGAGCCCAGAATGAGTAAGGACATTGTTTTTTTTTTTTTTTGGTTTTTCTCCGGTACCGGGAACCGAACTCACAACCTTCTGCTTGCCAAGTAGGCACTTTGCCGCTGAGCTAAATCCCCAGCCCCGAGTAAGGACATTGTGTCTGCGAGCCGGACAGTGCTCGTGTGTAGAGCTGCGTGGTTGCTCTCACTGTAGCCTCCTGGACCTGCCCTAGCAAGAGGTGGTCTCAGCCAGCCCCAGTCTGAGGATGCAGAATGCAGGGCAGAGTGGTGAAGACCATGCCAGGATCTCAAAAGCCCCCACTCCTGGTGCCTTCTAGCCAGGAATCATAGTCTTTGCTTGCTCTTCCTTTTCTTGGGATCAGCCTCTGCCCACAGGCAGGGCCAAGGCCACAGCCAGACCTCAGAGCTCAGCCATTTACGAGATGGGCAGCTGAGGCAACACAGACACAACTGTTCCTTGGTGTCTACAGGGAGTTGGTTCCAGATCCGTAAATTCAGATGTTTGAGTTCTTCATATAAAATAGTGTGTATTTGCATAGACGGTACACACAGACTCCTGTATACGAGCTGTGATCTAAAATGATGTGAATATCTAAATTTAAGCAATTTTATTACCATAAACGACACGTTGCCACTCGAACCCCCCTCACACTTTGAACACACCCTGTTCTTGCCACTCGCTGGGATGCTTTGCAAATGTGCATGTCACCCTTGTGCAAGGGCCATGCTAATCTTCTCCATGTCGTTCCAGTTTTAGTACACGTGCTGCGGAAGCGAGGACTCTGGCCTCTCTCCGAAGCAGTTTTGGAAGTCTTCTTTAGTGAATGCCGTTAGTTGGGCTGTTGTGCTGCCTGGATGCCCTGATCAGTTCAGAACATTTACTTCCCACAGTCATTTTGATGGGGGAAGAGTCAGAAATCTCATCATTCCACACCTGGTGGGTAAGGCAGAAGAGGACATGGCGTCACGCATTTGCAAGCCTGCTTTCTGTTGGATGGCACTGGGTAGCAGCAGTCACCATATTTTGATCACACCTCAGAAACACATGAAAGAGGACTTCCAGAACTGCTTCAGAAGTGGCAAGTAGGGTGGGATAAATGTGTTCAATATGAGGAGGAAGATTTTCAGGTGGAGTCACAGTAATGTGCCTTTTACGGTAGTACATTTTTAAATTTAAAATATGTTTTGATTAACCCTTATAAATCATCTCTAGATGACTTGTACCTAACGCAGTACAAATGCTATGGAAATAGTTGTTATACTGTGTTGTTTAGGGAACAGTGGCAAGGCAAAAGGTCTGTACATGTTCCGTGAAGAGGCACTTATTTTTCTAATACTTGTCATCTGGTTGGTTGAACCCAAAGATACATAACCCAGGGGTGCAGAGGGCCATGTTTGGTGTCATTCTTTCTCTCCACAGTTAAGTAGGGCTCCTCATTCCTCCTGTAAGCTGTGTGTAGATTACATAAAGTAATAGCAAGATATCGTTATTGTGCTTTCTGGGGCTGTGTGTTCTGCTGCTGGTAACGACCGGAGAAGAACCACACTCTTGCAGTTCGGCTGTCTCTGAATGGCCCACCCAGCCAGGTAACGTGTGGCAGTCCCTGACAGTCACCCTCAGCATTGTGTCACTCCCCAGAGCCCACATGCCACCTTCCTGGTCATACACAGGGATGCCACATGGCTACAGACATCTGTGTGAGCATAAGAGACACCGGACAGAAGGACCCTGGTGCACAAAGAGGGAGCCACTCACACCCTGCTCTGTGCTGTATCCGTTGGAGTGCACAGAGAGCTGGAGTCCAAACTGTGATGGCTTCAGAATTGGACCTTGTCTTGGTCCATTTTGTGTTGCTAAGGCAGGATGTCTGAGACTAGATAACTTATGAAGAACAGAGATTTCTAGCAGCTCAAGACCAGCAATTCCAAGACCAAGAGCCTAGTGCTGGTGATGAGGACCTTCTTGCTGTGTCACGCCCCGGTGCAAGGCGTGAATTGAGCCATACTTCCCAATGTCAGTGAGCAGAGTGAGGCTTCCAACTCGAATTTTTGGTAATGTGCTCAGGTGATTGCAGATGTTTTTATTTTGTGAAAATCCAAGCAACAAGATCCTAACTTGCCAAAGCCAATCTTCCATGTTGTAAAAGTGAAGGTCAGGTTTCCCAAAATAAGTGCAGGGAGGCCTAGGAGAAAAGTTTAGTTTTGAATTGCTTCTCATCTCCTGGACTGTGAGCTCATTGAGGAGATTATCCATTATTAATTTTTATATCCATAAAACAGCAGTGTCTGGCACATAGTAATAGCACAATAAATCCAGAATGCATGCATGCATGAATGAACATGTCCATAAATAGATACATACATAAACAAGTCTCTTCTTCTTGGATCTCATTTCTCTGAGCAATGTTGACAGTTTGGTAGCTTTTGACAAGCCAAATAACATCAAAGCCTTGACTTTTTAAAAAAATCCATGAAGTGGGGCTAAGACCTGAATTCGAAGACGAACTTCAGAATTCAGCCTCCATCAAAATTTCCAACCAAGGATGTCCCCGCAGTAGTGCATCACAAAATTACCTTAAGAGGTTCTGAACAGCATATTTAAAGACCTAGTGGAAGGCAAAAGGAAATGGTAGCAAATGTGCTTGGAAATATCAGGATAGACCACAGGGAGGAAATTAAAAGTGGGTCGCTGTTTGGTACAACGTTTGCTTTGGCTATGGAGCAGGTAAGAACTGGCACATAATACGAATGCATTTGTTAATGTGCAGTAAAGTCGGAAAAGCTTCAAAAGTCACGATCTCCCTTCCAGAGTCCCCGGCCAGCCCTTGGAGGACGGACATGTGACTCGCATTGCTCCACAGGGCCCGGCTGCACCTTGGTTAGAGGACTTCATCCAGCTCTGTGGGGTGGGCACGGCTGTGTTCCCTGCAACACCTCTGGGATATTTACTTTATCACATTGCAAAGTTTCCCCCTAAGAAAACAAATTCCTGAGTGAAAAGCCCAGACTCACACAGGCCTGACATTTATTATTTAAAGGTAAAGAAACCACAATTAGGACTCATTTGCTCTCCTCTCAGGGGATGCATAAACACATGCCCAGAGCCTTTTGGAAGAAATTGCAGGCAGGCCCTGGAGTTCCCATGTGAAGCCCTGGGATCCAAAGGTTGTCTCACAGAAAAGCTGTGATTGGAACTACAGAACTGTGAGCGCTTAGACTAAGCAAGGACCCAGGAAGTCAACTGACCAGCTCCAGGCACAAGTCCTCCTCGAGCCTGGGAGGGGGATTCTTGCTTCCTCTCTCAAAGCCCATCCCATTGTGACCAGTTCACATCACTTTTTTATTTGTGCAAACTGTCTGTCTGTCTGTCTGTCTGTTTTTCAGTGCTGAGGACTGAACCCAAGACCTCGCACATGCTAGGCAATAGCTTTACCACTGACCTGTACCCGAGGCCCTTTTTGAACAATTTTTATAGTTTGTACTTTATCCAAAACAAACTCCCACTGCTGTTGTTTTCAATGATTGACCCTGAAAACCAAAAGGAAACAGAATCCCACTCCCACGTGAAGTCCCTCCATGTACTCGTCCTAGAGAGTTACTGACTCATAAAGGTTTGGTAGCCTAGTGGTCCGTTGTACAGCTCTCTAATCTGAGCCTGCTTGAATCTCCCCGAGGGACTCGATCATAGCTCAGTTCTCCTCTGATCTAGCTTACTTCTGTCATTGGCTGTGATTTTTACATAAAACGAGATGAGTTACAGATTGGAGAGAGCTGTCATATGAACACGAGGAAACCAGCTACTCGGTACTTCCCCAGTGCTTCCCAGACTCAGCCTCCCTTATGAAGAGCCAAGCTTCTGGGATCTGAGCAGAGCGAAGCTTGCACAGGAAGGCATATCTACACGGGGCAGGGGGCAGGGGGCATGGGGAGGTGGCCCCAGACTGTGTGTCCTCCATCCCCTTGGGAACCTGCGTTCACATTTGCTGCTTTCAGACTCTGCCACAGGATGTTCAGACACTCTCTCCTCAGGCTCCCTGAGCCCAGCTGAAGTGCCCTGGCATTTCCAGCAAGGTCACCCCCCTTGCAAAAAGAACCAGAAAGGAAACAGAGCTGGGCGCTGCTGCTGGCACAGCGGAGTGTGAGGGTTCTCAGGCTCTCTGGGGCCTGGCTCCAGTTCTCTCCCATCCCATCCACTCAAGGCCCTGATGGAATCCAGAGAAGGAAAGCACTTCCTGTTAGGACTTTAGGGGTTCTGTTCTGGGCTCCAGAGTTTCCCATCTTAGCCGTGACCCGTCACTTTCTCCCCTCTGGGTTCACTGATCGGCGGGCCCACCTGCTTGCTGGGTCTGCCCTTAGCTCCTGCTCCTAGCAGCCAAGCAGGACATGGATTTTATCGCACAGGTAATTCTGGGGCCCACCCCTGTGACCCTGCAGCCCAGTCACCCCACCTGCCACAGAAGCGGAGGATCGCCTTCTGCAGGCTGGGAAAAGCCCCACGCAGGCCCATCTGGAAGGACTGTGCTACTGAGCTTTTGGAGACAAGCTCCTTTACAGTGAGATCAGGTTCATTTAGCTCACAGTGCTAGAGTTTCAAGGACATGGCACCTGCTTGGGGTCAATTACAGCGCAACCTTCACGGCCAGTGGCACGGGGAGGAGCACATATTGGGGCAAACAGTCCCATTTAAAGCTAGGAAGCAGAGAAGGGGCAAGGACAGGAGGGTCAGCCTCACTTCTTCTATGATGGCCGTCTTGCAAGAACACAATGGATCCTGAGTGCTACCTGCCACGCACCCCCTGTGACGCACAACCTCCCGCCAGGACCACCCCTTACCGGTCCCACGGCACTTCCCAATACCGAGCCCCTGGGCACCAAACCTTAGGGGACAATCAAGCCACACCCAAACCACAGCAAAACCACCAGTGGGCTCTGAGTTACTTTTCTAAGTGGAGATAAATCCATAAAAACCTAGCACAGTGAAGAATCACCTCCTACACACCTCCATTCAGGTGTCCCAGGACCTTTCCCATCTCAACCTCCCCCAGCATAAAGATCACCATTCACGCTGACCACTGTTCTGGGACTCACACTGGCGCCCCTGCACTGTGCCCCAGACCCCGCACTTTCAGGGGGCTCCAACCCGATGCCCTCTTCTCCCCTTGAACTCCCCCCCCCCCGCGCCACATTAGCCACCAGTTCCAGAGAGAACCAGATGCAGAGCCTAAAATCCAGCCCTGGCTGCTCCAACCACAAACACAAAGCATCTGTGCATTTCCAAGGCCACGCCCTGGACCTCCCCAGAGAGACCGGTCACTTCGCATCACCCTGTCCTAGATGCCCTCAGGGTTGGAAAGCTCCCTAGGATCTAGTCCTGTTTTACAGGGTGGGAACTGAAGCCCGCGTACTCACCTGAGCCCACACAGCTTGTTACAGAAATGGCCAAGGGCTGGTCCCCTCCCAGCATGGACACACCTCCAGGACATCCCTCGAGGGCCACAGACTCTGCCCTTCTCCCGCTGAGCGGCGGGGGGACCCTTTGCCCTGTAGAGCTGGATGAGCCCCTGCTTCTCTGCCCAGCACAGTGTCCCCTTTACCTGCTGGGACACTGGCTCGTAGCTCCCGGAGACAGGGTGGATGAAACCCGGCTCCCCGAGGGCGCGGTCAGCCCACGTGTGCGCACCGCAGCCCTCAGCCGGCTGCGGAGCTGCCTGACCCCCAGCTTCGCCCTCCACCCTGGCCTGTGGGTCCTGGACCATCCAGACCTGCCCCTTCCCCAGCTGAATGCCAGCGGGGCACAACCACATCCCCGCAGACGGGGAGTGGTAGGTTTGCCTGGTGGGGCTCTGCCCGAACCCCTCACCCTCAGTCCTGGGCTCCTTACTTATAAAAATCATTGTTTTGGGCTGGGGATATAGCTCAGTGGTACAAGCGCCTGCCTGGAAAGCACAAGGTTGTGAGTTCAATCCCCGGTACCGCACAGAAAAAAAAAAAAATCATTGTTTCAAGCCATGAGGTTCTGAAGTACGGTACTCATGGGGGTGGTCCCAGCCCCCACACCATCTGTGGTCCCCAATCCACCCGTGCCCAAGTCCTTCATATCAAACGATGGATTCCGTAGGATTTGCATAGAACTCATGCATGTCCGCTGCTACACCTTAAATCATTGCTGGATTACTTACAATACGGAATATGATGTAAATTCTAAGTAAGCAGCAGTCATACTATGTCACCTAGGGAAAGATGACAACAAAGAGTGTGAGCACATTCAGTACAGATGCAATTTCTTTTCAAACATCTCCATCACAGTTGGCTGACTGCAGTTCACTGTGCAGCAATAAATAGCTAAACCGCACAGCCTCCAGCATCACCCACGCTGCATAGTGTGCCATTGGGCACCACTGGGTGGTTTCAACAACAGAGATTTATTTTCCAACAGTTCTAGAGGGTGGAGTCCAAGATCAAGGCGTGGCAGGGCTGCTTTCCCCCAAGCCTTCTCTCCCTGACTTGCAGTGGTGTCTTCGCCAGTGTCCTCCTCAGCGCTTGCTTGTGTCCTGAGCTCCCCGTCTTGTGCGGACACCAGTGAGACTGGATTGGGCCCACTGAGATGAGCCGACGATTCCTTCTTTAATGACTTCTTCCTAAGTAATGGGGGCTGGGGCTTCAACAGGAGTATCAGGGCAGAGAAGCATCATTGAACCCACCCCATTCCTGACAAAGAAGAATGGCCCATAATTTACATCCCCTAGTATTCAGCGGCTCTTTGAAAACATGACTGACTGAGTACTCTTGCTGAAATAATCCAATAGTAATATATACTACACTGCGGCTGAAATAACACACCGGGACAAGAACGCAGATCGGCCACGGTCACGCGAACTCGTCCTCTAGGTGCGGCGGGGATGTGTGTGCACACCTCCGAGCTGGATGGCAGCTGATGGCCACACTAAAACCTTCATCTCAGTGCAGGCCGCAACCCCTCAGCACTGTTAGCAAGGGCTGGCTCGGTTGGCAGCCTTTCTAGTTTATGTAGAGCACGAAGGACCCTGGCGCAAGCTCTCTTGACCCAGGTCCAACTGCAGAGGCATCTGGGAGGAGCCTTGAGATTCCGCAGCCGGAGCCTTGGCCTTGGAGGAAGAACACAGACCAGGATCCACTGCAAAAGAGCTGCACCTCTCTCCTGCACGTAGGCTGCAGAGTCTCCTCTTTGTGAAAGCTCTGCGTCTGTCTTCAGCACGCCTTTCCCAGCCTCTCCCCACCCACGCGGTTGTTTTCCATAAGCAGCGGCCCCGTGCCTCTGAACCTCGGGTGCTGCCCTGCCTCTACCATGCTACCAGTTTCCTCCAGAAGGACAGACCTGGGGGCTCTGAGCTCAGCCCCCTCTCCACGCCAGGCCTCCCCTGGGCTCCCCCGGCCCCCATGGAACGTCCAGAGTTGTCACAGCTGCTCTTGAGACCGCACTGCCCTCACCAACAGGATGGGAGGAGAGGCAGGTGAGACCCTGGCTGTCCCCTCTGATTCACCACCAGCAATTTCTAAAGCACTGAGCAGGGCCATTTCTTTTCCCTCTATACAGGTTCTTTCTCAGAAGCAAGAAGCCTTCTAGACCACCTTCACAGCTAAGATCGGAAGTATTCAAGAAAAATAATTAGGTCCATGTGGAGCATGGGCAGATTTCCTCCTGCCCTCATCCCCTAAATAATAGAGGATGACAACTACTGACATAGCTCTTCATTGTGTTAGGTATTAAAAGTCATCAAGAGACAGTTGGAAGTTTACGTGACAATGTGCCCAGATCATGTCAAGTTCTACGCCATTTCATATAAGGGACTTGGCATCTGCAGATTTTGTATCCTTGGGGAGACCCGAGGGACTAACTATCCCACAGATTACAAGGGACAGCTGCGTCCTGGAGGTGACTCAAGGAGCCAGCAGCTCACCCCTGCAAATTGCTCTTTCTTGCTCTCTCACTCGGTTCTTACTGGGGACTTAGGTACAGCAAAACCTCCTGGCCACTGTCGTTGAGTTAGGGGTGACACACCAGGGTGAGGAGAGGGAGAAAGGTGGTCCAGATCGTCCACTGACATCTGTCCTCTGAGGCCTTTGGGTCCCGTAGCTGTCACAGCCTGCTACTCCTAGCAGCCAACCACAGCTCCTACACGAGACAGCCTGCCCACCCCACGGGCGTCCCTCCTGCCCATGTGACCTGACACCAACATGACAGCTCCGCAGGAAGCTGAGACACAGGGCAAACTCAGGCTGTCGTCTTGGCATGACCCAAGCCGCCTGGACTTCACCCGCTCCTGGTGTCAGTTTATCAAGAGCTCCAAGCTCACTCCTCACGGCCTGCCTTTGAGGACAGAGGTAGCCCTTAAATATACGTCCTTTGCTAATGTTGTGGGGAGAAGCGCTGCCTTCCTGGGTCCAGCCTGCCGACTCTTCAGGCTCCCCAGCTCCTGTGGCCTGGAGCCCCTTCCTACTCCCCTGTCTCTGGCTCCAGACCCCAGGGGAGACACCCTTGTGAACAACTCCCCTGGCCACTAGAGGGCAGATTTGCAGGAAGCTCTACCAGAGCAGCACTAGCGGGGCTTCTCACCTTCCAGCCCTAACCACGGTCTCACCCTCCTGGTCAGGGCCTTGGACCAGGCACTCAGGCCCTATCTTGAGCACTCATCTTAGCACAAAGGAGGTGAGTACTGCTTATATATCACATTTTTTTGTTCTTGAGTGCTCTCTTCACCTCTAACTCGCCAATCCTTCATGATTCGGATCCCCCGTTATAGTTAGTAGTTCTTTATTCCAAGTGTCCCTATTCAAACTCCTAAGTGGTTTCAACTCCTGATTAGATCCTGGCAGATACACGGCCTAGGTGGCCCTCATTTTCCCCTGAAAATGACATGGCTTGGTAAATACACTGTAGAGTGACCATGCCAGTGTAAGATGTGGGATCGAGCTATTCTAGGTAGAGCAGGACAGAATCAAGGGCAAATGAAGGACACTCCATCAGATACAACCTGCTGCCTCCCAGGTCTTGTGAGCTGGCTTGTGGAAATGGACTTGTCCTGTTGAACAGGAAATTCAGGCAGAGAGAGGAGCAAGCTGCAAAAGCTATGGAGCAGAAGGAAGACCCAACTCAGGACAGGCACGGACTTTCTGATCACCCTAGCTATCTGGTCACGATTCATCACTCCAGCCAGGCCCACACCTGACCTGGCACTCATGCCAGAGAAGGGAGGCAGCGGCTGGGCATCATTCATTGAGATCATGCATCATTCTGTGAGATGACAACAAGTACAATGTAGGGTAGGGTGTTGCAAGATAAAACATAATAAAAAGCTGGATAACAACATTAGACATCTTTGACCTAATATCTGGATGTTTATGTCATTCTAACGTGGTTATAATTAGTAAAGGCGTTATGGAAAAGTGTTCTCCTTCTAATATTTTCTTACAATGTATCCAGCTGGATAAAATCACACAAAGTAAAAATAGTATGGGCAGAATTGGAATATTATATAATTCTATAATTTAGTTTTAGTTTGGTTCTAAAGTCTCATTTGTTATTATTTTTTTTTTAATCTTAGGAACCCTACAGCTGTTTAACTTAGACATTTATGATGTACTAAAGTTACTATGAGACTATATAAATAGTTAGCATTAAGTGCACATGAATTTATGGTTCTATAAATGTCCTCTTGAACCATATAAGATATAGTTCCTCTGGAAACCTAGCAGACAAATTCAAGCCCAGTTTCATACTGCTGAATAATTAATTCTCCATCAAGGAGTAGCACATTTATCTTCACTGACTGAAGTTATTGACAGTTATGCAGAAAAAGTTTAATTAACCAGCCTGGTGATTTCACAGTTATTTGTTGGCTGTCTTTGGCCAGGAACTCTGAGTATGGTAGTGAGAAAGACAAATATGGTCCCCTGCCCTATAGGGCCAAAAAATCAAGCTCCATTATGTCAGGGATTGATCAGGCTGAGAAAGTGGATGGGGTTGGGCGGAGGTAACCGGAGTTCAGACCTGGAGAAAGAAGAAGGGCCCTGCCGCATCCCTTATCTGGAGAAGTGATATTTAGTAGGTGCCCCAGAGTTTGGTGTGAACAGGGCTAGAAGGATATTTGGAAGAGGACAGGTATTGCAGCAGGTGCAAGAAACAAACACCATATCCCACCACCTAAGAAGGTAGGACATTCAGGGAGCTGAAGATGCTCCTGACCTGCAGTAGGAAAGGCCAGGATGCATGAAGGAGACAATAACTGATGAGAGATGAGCTTTGCCTTTTACCTGATGTATTAGTTTGTTTTCTGTTGCTGAAAGGAATTAGCAGAGGCTGAGTACTTTATAAAGAAGAGAGGTTTATTTTGTTCCTGGTTTTGTAGGCTGCAAGTCCAAAACTGGGAGGCCCCATGTCTCCTGTCTCTAGTGACAGCCCCCCACCCCACCCTGGCTGCTCCGTAACACATCAGAGAAGCAGAAGGGACCAAGTGGAGGGGCAGCCTAGCTTGTGACCACCCACGCTTCAAGCACAAACTCACTCCTACACAGCAGCCCTCACCCCTTTGGAGGACAGAACCAACAACAACCCAATTCCTTTTACAAGGCCGAATCCCTGCAAGATTTGCCACCTCTTGATCTCCACATTCGGGACCACGCTGGCAGTGTTTGACCCTGTGGGGGACAAACCATATCCAAGCCACAGCACCTCACTTATTTGTCTCCCATCCCTCTTAATTCTGTGTGTGTCCCTGTGTACATGTGAGCACACAGACACCCACTCATATGTGTGCATGTTTGTTGGGTCTAGAAGCAGGAAATATTCCTCACCGTTCACTTGTCAAAAAAATATAGAAAATGTCGTTTTGTGTCCAGTCATCTGAGAAATCATGGAAGGATTTAAGCCACAGTGGTGGCCAGGCTGCATTTTTTAATGCAGTCCCACCCCAGTTGCAGAGGAGAAAATGCACGGGTGAGGAGTATGCCTGGAAGCGGGAGGCAGCTGCGAGAGGATCCCCACTGCCCTGCATCCTGGCACTGCTGGGGGGATGGGCGTGGGAATAGTAGACTGAGGGTGTCAGTGAGGTGGTGAGGAGCAGTGAATAGGCCAGCCAGGACACTGGTCTGCGCAATAATTTGTGTCATGGGCCACGTTTTACAAATGGAATCACGGAGAGGACGCACTCTGTCCGGCAGGAGGAGCTGCTCAGGCGGCCACGTTTAAAGTCGGTGTAAAACTTGGCTTGGAGGTGCTGCACAAGGAGGCGGATGTGTGTCTCAGGCTCAGGAAGAAAAGGCAAGATGAGAAATGATGTTCGCATGGCAGAGATTTCCTGAGCTCCTGCCACATGCCAGGGACTGCCCTTTACAGTCCAGACATGCATTACTAAATGAAGACACTATCACCGTCCCCCTGGAACGTAGAACAATTGCCACTTAAATGAAAATTGAAGCCATAGGCATGGATATATTTACATAGGGTGAGAGTTTCAGATAATGAGTGAGTTTAGAACTGCTACACCTACAATAGAAATAGAAAAGTAGTTAGCAGGAAAAGACCAAGACAAAGAAAAATGAGCAGTGTTTTCTACCCCACAGCCAAGAAAACAAAGCACCTTGAAAAGGAGCTCAGCTCACTAAAACTGAGAGACAGAGTCAACCTATGTCCACCATGGATGAATGGATAGGTGGTTTCCATGTATACACAGGAGCATTATCCAGCCACAAAAGAGAGGGTGATCCTGTCACTCATGACAGCATGGGTGGACCTGGGGTACATCGTGTGATGTGAAATGAGCCACACACAGAAAGACAAATACTTCAAATTCTCTTATACGTGGAAGGGAAAAAGTGGACCTCAAATTTGAAGAGAGTAGAACAGTAGTTACTAGAGGAACTACTAGAGGCAGGGAGAGAGGACAGAGGGAGGCTGGATGACAGGTAGGGACCCACAGAAAGGAGGGAGTTCCAGTGTAGGCTGACTACAGTCCACAGGGACCTATGACATATTTTATGAAGAACTAGAAGACAGGAGCGAACATCAAAAGGCCACAGATGTTAAAGAAATAAGGAGAGGGAACGCTAATTACCTTGGCTTGGACCATTCCCTGCAGCATAATGTGTTGAACTATCACACCGTTCCTCATAAATATATATACTTATAGGACTTAAAAAGAAAAACATCAAATTTAAAAAACTTGCAAAAGGAGAATGTGAGTGGTAGAGTCTATGTGAATCAAACTGAGATGCCACAAAGATGTTTCCCTTCAAAGAGGTGCAAACACTTTTGCTTCCTTATCTGCTACATAGTCTCTTAGGATGAACAAGGAAATAGATATTTAAACTATCAGTTGCACGTAAAATGCCACTTTTCATCATGTTCAGTGTCATTATTATAACAGTAATGTCGGTGCCAGAAACCACAATTCAAAAAGTTAAAGTATTGTCATCCAAAATTATTTTTGCGCCGGGTGCGGTGGTGTGCACCCGTAGTCCCAGCTACTTGGGAGGCTGAGGCATGAGGGTGGCTTGAGTCCGGGAGTTCTGGGCCACAGTGCGCTATGATAACGGGGTCTCTGCATCAAATATGGTGACTTCAGAGTGGGAGACCACCAGGCTGCCCAAGGCAGAGCAAACCCACCCAGGTTGGAAAGAGAGCAGGTCAAGATTACTTTTGTTTCAAAGATTAAAAACAGACCAAAGGGCTATACAAAGAGATAAAATATAAAAGTTAGTAAAACTGTGAAAAAGAGGAAACAAAAATAAATCAGATGCATATCATGCGGAACTCCTAGGGAGGTACAGCTATTTATTCCCTGCACACACTGTTATTTTACTAACAACAAGTAGAATAGCTCCATTGGCTCCTAAAAATATGATTCTATCTTTTTTATTTTATTGTTTACTGTCTATCAGTCTGATAAAATGTATTTTAGCTTGCTTTTAAAATATCTATGTTTATTTGCTGATCTCTGTATGAAGAGGTATAGATCGGAATTAGCGCTACCCGTATTCCGATTTGGAATAACTTCACAAATTGGAGGACTCCCTGTATTCTTCCTTTTTTATTGCTATGGCTATGGTATGACACTGGGTAGTGTATAAAGAGGTTTGTTCAGCTCATTGGATGGCGCTGGCATCTACTCCACTCCGGTGAGGACCAATGTGGTGCCTGGCAGGGGGTGGGGCACGAAAAAGGGCGAAGGTAGTTACAAGGTGACACAGGAAGTGACAGACAGGAGGGCTCCCTTGTCTTAGAACCACCCATTCTTGCAGGTTCACTTCTACGGGACAACTCACTCCTGGAGACCAGCATCCGTCCATCCCAAAGACCTGATTATCTTCCACAGTCTCACACCACGGGGCTGGGGATTTAGCTCAGCGGCAAAGCGCCTGCCTGGCAAGCGCAAGGTCGTGAGTTCGGTTCCTGGTACCGGAGAAAAACCAGAAAAAAAAAAAAATCTCACACCACCACACAGGAGCCAAGTTCCTATACACACACACCACATCCGCACCAGCGCACCCCCTTTTTTCTGGGTGCTGAGCAGCCTCAGGGGCACAGGGAAGCTAGCAGAGAGCTTCAAGCCAGAGAAGTCACCTGCTGTGGCTTCGGCTTCTTAGATGAAGCACTGTGAGATGGAGTCCTACACCTCTGAGATGAAATCGAAGCAGTGTGAGCCTAGGAGGGACAGTGGAAATGTCACTGTCATTCTTAATGGCTTCTTCAGTAGGGGAGACCCCAAGGATGCACTGTAACTAACTGCAGCTGAGGCTTCGGATTACAACTCGGAGTGGGCGGGAAGGCATCAACGGAGAGCCACGGAGGTCCTGTTCTTTAGTTAATAGTTTGGGCTGATGTTTATGTCCTCATTTCGAGCACTGTAATATTACAGACAGCTAAGTTAGGCAGAAATAGTCTAGGCAGTCAGACGCGGCAGGGCCCTTGAGGGAGTCAGGGCAGGGGATGAGAACACAGCACAACTGTGGCTGGAGGCGCATCCGCTGAAGACCAGACCTGAAGATAAAGATGGAATGACCAAGTCTGCATAACTCCTTGCGGGGGAGGGTAAGCTAATTGGCATCACCTGATCTAATAAAGTCTAGATAGACATCTGTTACCCCGTGGGTGACCACGATCATCTGAAAAACAATTCTTTACAAAGTCTGAAACTTTTAAAGTAAAAGCTTCTGCTCCAATTCAAAGAAATCATTAAAAACACTCAATAAAACTATAAGTAATGGAGATTCACTGAACTCTCAAAGCAGGTCTGGGTTTGCATTTCTCATAGCTATTTCCTAACGGGTTTTCTCAGTTGGAGTCTCTGTGATCAGTATAGACAAGTGCAACAGTTAATCTTGATCATCAACTTGGTTTGTTTGAGAGCCGCCCACATAGGGAATTAATAAAGCACACCTCTGGGCCCCTGGGAAGGCATGGCCTCGGGGACTACTTCGGTCCCTAGCCCCTTCCTCTGGTGCCTCTTCCCCCGCTTCCGCTGCTTTGCTCCACCACACCTTTCCTCCATGAAGTTTCTGCTTTGGAGCCAACCTTGGGCCGAAACCTCTGAAACCATGGGCCCGAATAAACCTCTCCACATTTAAATGTCAGGTGTTTTATCCCAGTGACGGAAAAGCTGACCAATACAACGAGGATAACTTCACGTCTATGAAATCATTGCAAATCTTCAAAACACCTTGGCTTTGGCTGCTTCTTCAAGTTTTTCAGCATCTTGGCATAGCAAATCACCTCATCTGGACTCACCATTCCAGGGGAAGCCTGGACACCACACACTGCTATTTTACTAATCACAAGTAAAATAGTTCCGTTGGCTCCTAAAAACATGATTCTATCTTTTTTATTTTATTGTTTTAAATGTACTGCCTATCACTCTGACAAAATGTATTTTAGCTTGCTTTTAAAATACCTATACCAATCTTTTCTTTGCACTTTGCCACTTTCTTTATACCGACTGTAAACATCCCACGGTAGTGTGTAAACCATCTCAGCCCACAAAGAATGTGTTGGTGCCGAGACCCACACCCGGGGAACACCCCTCTCCACGTGCTGCTGATTCATCCAGCCAAACATGTTATGGAAAGAACGCCTGGTGTGCAAAACACTGGCTGGCCTCTTGTTGTGGCGAGGTAAACAATGAAACCCCACCATATCATCAGGAAACACTTGCTCTGCAGTCCCAGCTCCTTCTATTACTTGTAAATGCACTAAACGTTATAAGAGGAGGACTTTGCCAAAGTCAGCAAAGTCAGTTTTGGAAAAGAAGAAACGAAACGTCTGGATATTTGGTCTGAAAGTATTTAGCCAGCTCCATAAGTCTTTTCCCCAGTGCAGAACCTGCCTGGTAACAGGAGGGGTCCGTTGCAGCCTGTGTGCTGGGAATTCCAGGAGCAGCAGTAGCAGACAGAGGAGCAGTGGGGGACCCCTGGCCCAGGGAGGCCTCTTCATCTAATCTTATCATGTAAATGCATTTCATCCATGTATAATGCACTTCAGCGTCTCATTTAGATTGAGATAAATGGATACCACAGGAAAATGCATTGTCCAGCATAACCTGGATCAAGCAAGAATGACGTCCTTGGACCAGCACTGCTCCATCCATTGAAATTTGCTCAAACATGCCACCATTAACGTGCTGCTCCAATCAAAACACAAGTGAAGTAGAGAGGGACTGTATGCTTTGGGATTAGGCAGGCGTAGTGGCTGAGCCTTCAATCTGACTCCCCAGGCAGCACTGGCTGACAGATGTGGCGCTGATGGATCAGCAGGTCCCAGCCCGCACTGCAGGGCCAGCCTCAGGGAGATCTCAACTGACCTGAGAACTGGAACATATTTTCTTCACAAGGCTCTCTACTGCCAGATTCTCAGTGTTCCGCTTAGCAGAAAGTGTGATACTGCACATTTCACAGGATGTACAGGGTGGCTTGATCCTGTCCCATCACCACAAACATGCTATTTATTTTTCAGTGAGACCTACAAGAGACTCCTCGGCAAGAATACCTTGAACCACAAGGCAGCGCACCCTCAGACAGGCAGTGCATTTAGGGATGCTTCAGTGAAGAAAGTGTTAAGACCCAAAAGGTGTAATTCTGTGTGAGCTCATTATGCAGAGGCTAATAGGGCCAACAACCCAAGTTCGAATGCCTGAAAGGACTCTCGGCACTCTGCTGGCTGGGTGAAGTCAGCTCTTTCAGAGCCCAAGCGTGCAGCATGTGTCCAAAGTATTGGGGAAACCAGCTTGTCCAAAACCCAAAACCAGGGCACCACCTTCGATCTGCCCCTTTCAGGCCAAGCCTTGCTGAGTCAGAAAGAACTAAGGTTCCCTGGCTTCTGGGGATCAGATTTGGGGCAGGAGGAGCTGGGAAGGGCTGGGCAGAAGTAGGACACCAGGGGGCGACATCAGCACATGCTGGGGGGCTGCTGGACACCTGCCTGCAGTTCTTTGTCTGCTCCTGGCCACCCCTGTGGCCCAGAGATGAGCCCACTGTACAGAAAGCAGGTGCAGAGAGCCGGAGGAAACTCACCTTCTGTTCAGAAGCAAGACAGGCCACATGCCTGGTTTTCCCTTACTTGGATTAAACAAGAAGAAAGATGGAGAACACAGCCATCCAGGACATCAGCAGGTCTCTCAAGCAGTCCGCGGTCGCATTCAGCCTGCACCAGCGTGCTCAGGGCCGTGAGGTCGGGGCAGAGCAGGGATCGGGACAGGACTGCATGCCAGGCACATCTGCTCCAGGCCCTCTTCTGCCAGGTTCACAGCTCTGATCTTGCTGTTTTCATGGATCCCAGATCTTAGCCTTCAGGTAGTGTGTTGGTTTGGGGGTTATTTTTGCAAGGGGAACAATATAATACAGGACACATACTTTATATGATTATTTATAATAGTCACCCAAAGAACGATATACAAGAGAGTGCAGGAAATCTGTCCACATAGTAAGACCAAGGAATACAGCTGATGGCCTGGATCCCACAACAATGTCCTAAATGAGTCCAGCTGAATACCTAGAGCTCATAACAGTGCCTCCCAGGAATTCAACTGGAGGCCCAGAGCCCATGACAACATCTCATGCAGGCCTGTTTCACAGATCTGCTGGGAAGGCCCAAAGGTCAGTGGTGGAACCTACAAAATCTACAAATGTGCCAGCAGGATGAAGGACCTATGCTAGCAGGCTGAGGGATCCACACTGGAGCCAGGAAGTGATGCTCCCCCAAAAGGTACCACAGCCATCCTCAGCAACATAAGGTACCGAGCTCCTTTGATGATTAGGATGGCCGAGTTCCCATCAGGAAAGCCAATGCAGCAAGCTTCTCCAGCAGACCAGCAGTGCACCATCTTCCCCTCTAGAACCAGGGAGCAATGCTCAAAGTGAGGACCAGAGCTCCCCAAAGTGAACCAAAGCCATTCTCAGTGCCAGCGAGGTCCCGAGCTCCTTGGCGGATGAAAACAGCCAAGTTCATCAGGAAAGCCAGCTCCCCACAGCTTCTACCAGCTCTCTCAGCTCCCAACAGCCTGCTTCTTCTTCTCCAGGTCTGCCTCTTATGCTGCTGGCAACAGTCCCCAGGTGGGCCTCCCACACTCAGCACCACACTTACTCAGTTCAGCTGGGAGTTACAAGTTGACCACCAGTTATCAACCCACTGCAGGCAGCTTCTACTTGAATGCAAACATCGCTCAGCCTTAACTCCCTAATTACCACGGAGTGGTGCCCAGGATGAGCGGAAAGGTGTCAGAGCCCCCTGGGACTGCTGTCCCCTGTGCTCACTCCAGGCTGTACCCTCATCAGCTCGCTCGTCGGTTCTCCCAGCAGCACAGAGCAGCTCACAAATGCCACTCCGCACACTGCCCCCTCTCACCTGAGAGATTGCTATGGAGGCCTCCCGAGCCTCCACGTTTGCTCCTTCTGTCTTATCTCCACGCAGCAGCCAGCACCTCCTGTTACACTTGAGACCGCGCACTGCTCGCAGCTCTCCCACAGTTCTCCTCCCCGACACAGCAAATCCGAAGTCTTGCAAGGGGCAGCAGGACTCCCTCTGACCAGCTCCGGCCTCTCTCTGACCTCCTCTCTCACTGTTCTTCTCGCTCAGTCCACCCCAGGCGTTCTAGCTTTCTTGCTGGTCCGTGGACTTTCCAGGTGTGGTCCCACCTCAGGGCCTTTGCACCCGTGTCTCCTTCTGACACTAAGGCTCATTCTCCTCCCTTTCAGGTCTTTACTCAAGTACATACTCTCAACCCCTCTCCCCACTTGCAGGCATTTCACTTCTCAGAATGAATCACCAAACAGCGAGTGCTTAAAGCTCAACAACTTCCTGATTTCATTCATTATTGGGAACTGACGAATACCGAATGGGTCGCGCAGAGCAGGCTGCGTGGAAGAGGCTCATAGCAGAGGAAGGTACCCAGAGCCCCAGGGCAAGCAGGCCCACTCTTACCCCGCTGGCGGAGGGAGGGCAGAAGTGTCCTCTAGCATGGGTTTTCACGTGCTTTGCTCTAAAATTCCTCCTTTGAAAATTTTATTTATGCGGGATTATTATTTCATGAAGTTCCCACTTCTAATGCACACATGCCTATGTGCTAGATTATTGCAATCTTAAATATTTTGTAGTGTTTTTTTTTTTTGTAGTTCTTAATTTAAAAAATTGAAAGACCTGTTATAGATTACAACGCCTAGAGCAGCTAAACTAATGGGACTTGAACTATTCTCTGGTCCTTTCATGACAAGTATGACGGTGAGCTGGCCTTCGCATCCCTCTGAGGCTCTGTTTGTTTTTCTTCATTCTTTTTTCTTTCTGTCCTCCGTGTTACATCATCTTCAAAGCTGACTGATTGTTTGTGTTATTCACGGGGTGCAGTGTGATGGTTTGATACACGTACACAATGTACAATGATGGAATGGGGTAATTAATGCTCACTGGGTGGGGAGCCTTTGAAAGCCTTTGTCTGGTTCCTTACGAAATATACAGGGAATTGTTAAGAACTGTGGTTCCCCGACTGCCGTGAAGGACACTAGAACCCTTTCCTCCTGTGTAACCCTATTTTGGAGCCTGGGTCCGTTCTCGCTCCCAACCTCCTTCCTTCTCCCTTTCCAGCCCCTAGCTGCCTCTATTCTACAGTCTTCTTAACAGAGGCTCTGAAAGGTGGTTGGGTTACACTTTTCCTTCACCATTAAATGGCTACTTGCTGAGGAGAAGGTCTGCCAGGCTTCTGCTCTTCCTGCCTGGGATTTCTGACTCTGGGCCTCTGGGCAAACTACAGCAAATTTTTCCCCTTTGATGGTAGTTTCTGGGTGGAATCCCAAGGGATGAGGTTCCCCGGGCCACCCTGTAGCCCCCCAGCAGGCACGGTGCAGTAGGCTTCTCCTCACCTAAAATCCCTCAGACTTGACTCAGAGAAGCTTCTGGAGACTGAGGAGGAGCGTGTGCATGCAGAGCTCCGTCTTGGGGCTGGTGCATCCAGCAGTGGACAGCTAAGTCCCAGACCACCAATACTCACTCCTGGAGCTTCTCCACCTCTGTTCAGAGGAAGCCTCTGTACCTTCCTTACTCCACAGTGTAAGGGCGGGGAGGACACGGTTTCGGTTGCATTTATCCAATGTTGGATACTCAGAGCCCGGATCAGTGCCTGCCTGGTACCCAGCAGGGCACCCTTTGACCGAGTAGGTGACAGCCACCTCCTCCAGCTGGCTGTGGTTGGAGACAGAATGGCGATAACTCCAGGATCCTTCCAGAGAACCTTGAACTTTCTCACACACAACTGGTCAGCTGCTCTGACGCCCTCACCTACCACAGCCCCAGCTCCAGGCCCCAGTGGCTCCCACCCAGCCCGTGGCAAGAGGAAGGATGCAAAACCCACAGAGCTGCTTCTAGAAACGGCTCTCACAAGCTCCCCTCTGAACAAATTTTAGTCAGATATGCAGTTCCTCCCTGCAACTGAGTCTGCAGAGTTATGGTCTGAAGCCTTTGATGTTCGACATTTATTACCGTTTATTGCAATCTCTAGAAACGTTGGAAGCACTTAATTGCAATTCCCATGAGTGAGGTCTACACTTCGTTGTTTCATTTCACCAAAGCTCTGCTGAAACAAAGACCAGCCGGTTGACATCGCTAAGGCCAAAACCCAAAACCTGAAAGGCTCCAAAAGCCAAAACTTTTGAACACCAAAATGACACCCCAAGCAGAAATCTCCACATCATAAAACTTTGATTCATACACTAATCTATGAAAAATACGTATAAACTTACCCCAAGATGATGTGTAAGAAATACATAAAATATAAATGAATTTTGTGTTTCAACTGGGGTCCCATCACCAAGGTATCATGTACTTACCAGTATTCCAAAATCGGACCAACATTCCTGGTCCCAAGCATTTGGGCTAAGGGACACTCTGTCTGCATTAGGAAGTATTTGTAAATGTCTATTGAACGGGCATTTTCACAATCAAGGACAGCTTTTCTTTGCTATTTATTTTTAATCATGTGACATCTATAAAACACAATTGGTCAAAATAAGCCCTTCCAGTGTCTCTGATCCCAGGTTCTGCTCACCCAGGTGGGTTCTCTGTGGTCACACAAGTCTCCTGGGACCCCAGAGGAGGGTCCTCCCTCTGCCGCCTCGTGGGGCCCCTGTGCGAATCACAGATGCAACAGAAGCAAACCCACACTCTGGGTCCTGGTTCCGTGGCTGGGAGCCGCTGCCAACTGTACCCTGCTGTGCTTAATTAAGTCGTGGTTTTATGAGGTGGCCAGCAATGCCCTGGGGCCAACTCCAGGCCACTGGGTTTATTGAGCTCTAACTGCAGACTGACAGAGCCCAGCATACATACAACAGCCTGGGTTACAGGGAAGTTCACGCTGCAAGAGAATTCCTCGGGGGAAGGCCGGGGACCCGCTGTTCAGTGGGGGTCCCTACTTCATGAAGCAGCAGCACATCCAACAGGAACACAGGTGACAGCAGGAGGTGACAAGCAGGAGGGAAGATGGAGACCACAGCCCACAACAAGGCCACGCTGATCACTGATGGCAGGACAAGGCAGAATTCAGGAAGATGGAGTCACATTTGTCAGGAATACCAAGAACAAAGGGACACGAAGGGAGGGGAGGCTTGGGACAAGGCAGGCCAAGCAGGGGCGTGGGAGGGAAGCTTGGTTCCTAGAACGAGAAGACCAGACAGCCACGGTCTCTGAGGGCCACGTGACGCCATCTCTCCATCCACGAGGGGCAGGAATGCAGGACCCAGACAAGAGATGAAGGCTGGCTCGCCCCAGGTCACCGTGTCTAGCTGTGGGGAACATTTTTAACAATGGATTTCAGATAAAATACTCTGCTGAAGATGGAAAGGAAGGGAAGTTTTAGCCCATGCACAGGACAGAAAATCCATTACAATTTGCAATTTGCCCTTTTAATTTTTCATGCGGAGGCAGGTTCTTGCGGAGTCTCTATATTGCCCAAGCTATGCTTCTGATCCTCCTGGTTCAGCCTCCCAGAGTGCTGGGACTAGAGGCAGGCACCTTGCCCAGCCCTTATGATAATTTATACTTTATCTTCTAGGCCATCACCCCAGGATGTTCTCCTTCCTTAAAGCACTGTCCCTTGGAATATATATGAAACCTAGAGGCTTTGTGCATTCTTTCTCTGAATCTAAAACTGCACACTGACACAAAGCAAGCACATCAGAAGCACACGGCAGATGTGTGAGGCAGAGACTCAGTCAGGATCCCAGAGATGCTCACACAGGAAGCTCGGGTGTCGAGGGTGAGACCTCTGCAGGCTCTGGTAGGGGCTTGCAGGTGCTGACAAGGCAGAACCCCCCATCATCGAGTGCCCACCGCAGAACATTCTGTCTCGTCATCCGGCTCATCACTGACTTCACTCCCTTCATTCTGGAAGGCACCCCGGTTGGGATGGATCAGTCCTAGAGATCAGAAAGCCTCCTTCCTCAGGTGAGGGCTACAACATCTCACCACCAGCCTGGTGCCTCACCTGGTCTCCATTCCCAAGTGGGCAGTGAATGAGCAGCAGTCAGAGGACACCTGAGTCCCGATGTTATCAACTGACGCTCACTAGAGCAGTTATGGCTGCCCTGGTGCTGCCCACCTGGGGTTGGCGTGGGCCTCTCTGCCATCCCCGTGGGCATCGCCTCAGGTTTACAGTTTGAAGACCAACACTTTGCTCTCTGCTGGCCCAATTAAGGAGTCCTTTTTTAGTTTGTGACAGTCTCGACCTCTGCATTTGTAACGGAAACTGAACCGACAATCCTTCTCATCAGCATTCCAAAGAGATATCCTAAAGAAAACCTTGGGAAGTCAAGGCTCCCAGAAATGTGGACACACCGAGCATGGCTCATATGGGAGATGGTTGAGCTTGCTGTGGTGACCCTTAGCAGCATACATGTCCTATGGGCACCAAGCAACACATCCCCTTCCAGGTCATTCGGGAGAGCTCCGGTTTTCCTGTAATGTTTCTGACACCATGTGTCTGTCAGCTTGCATCACTGTGAAAACATACCTGAATTTATGAACCTACAGGAGAAAAGGATTGCTGCAGCTTATGATTTCAGTGGCTTCGGTCCATGGTTGCGTGGCCCTGTTGGTTTGGGCTGTGGCAGCACAGTACATCCTGGCAGAAGCACACGGCAGAAGAGGCTGCTCACCTCATGGTGGTCAAGAAATAGAAGGAAGAAGCCAGGGTCCCAATATCCCCTCAAGGCTCTGCCTCCAATGACCTCACTTCCTCCCACTAGGCCCCTCCTCTTAAAGGTGGCCCCACCTCCCCATGGAACCCAAGGCTGAGGACCAAGCCTCCAACACACTACCTTGTTCCGGTTCCAACGTAACAAACAAACCATGTGCTCTTTGATTATCTCCACCAAATGGCAGGATTTGCTTCCTACTCTATGCTCCATGGGGCTCCAGGTAGTCCCAAGATCCTCATATCCTGGATCTTCATTGGTCTCAGGCAATGGATACATCCAAATCTTAAAATTAGATGGAATAACATCTGGATCCTAGCTGTATGACCCTGGGTGTTTTCATTCCCTCAAACATCCATACAATGCTAATGTTAGACACAAGCTGTGACAAGAGACCAACAAAGACCCTGGAGCTTAAAGAACAAAGGAGCTCGTTGCTCTCTTACAAACTACTCCAAGTGAGCCTTCCAGTCTGGCAGGCGATTCTACCCCACACAGTGAGTCAGGGCCCTGGGCTGGGAGCTTCCTGCCATCTTTGGCCCATGGCTTCCAATGGTTGTTGCTGCTTTTGTCACTAAGGAAGGGGCAGAAAAGAGTGAATGATGCCTCCCTCTGGAGCACCCTACTCCATGGGAAACACTTGGCTCTGATGGACCAGGTACCACAAGGAGGGCTGGGATAGGTAGAGCCTGGCCAGTGTCCCAATTCCAGGTAAACGTGACTTCCACGAATGAAGGGAAGAGCAGACTTGGGCATCTGATCAGCATTTTCCACCACAATGGTAGCACCACATTGGCCTTGGTGCGTTATGAGTTATATTCAATGTGCCCGGCACACGCTGCTCTTCAGTAAATGGGGACTCTGCACTTGAGCACTCCCCACCCGGCCTTGAGTCTGTAAATACTGGCCATTTCCATAGTTACGAGACCAGCTCCCGCACCTCCCCGGACTCCACACTCAGATGTCCAGCTGCCTTCCTGTCACAGCCACAGCGATCTTAGTAAATATCTCCAAGTGAGGATGTCCCCATGCCCAAGCTTATCAAGCCATACACTTTACATATGTGTAGTTCATCACGCATCCATTATTTCAACAAACAGGCCCATGGTTGCTAAGCTCAAACACCAAAGCTTCACCCTTGGGTGCTGCCTCCCCCTCCCCCTCAGCCTCAGTCTCTCCTTGGGTGATCCTGGTGTGCGTCTCAAGTCCACAAGCTTCTGTCCCTGTCCACCGTCACCGCCCTGGCCTGGCTACTATCCTCATACGCCCCACCCCTCCAGCCTGCCACTGGGCCTGTGTGTGTGTGTGTGTGTGCGCTTGTGTGTGTGTACGCTTAGAGGTGCATGTATCATTTTAGCCTTTTTTTGATTCTGGGGATTTAACCCAGGGTTTCATGTATGTTACACACACTCTCTAACGCTGAGCTACCCACCTCTGTCAGAATCATTTTTAAGTGCGGTTCATAGCTCAGTGACAGTAACTCCATTCCCACTGCGGCAGCCATTGCCATGGTCCATCTCCACGACTATTTTATCTACCCGAACTGAAACTCTGCCCCATGAAGCAGCAACTCCCCACCCCTCCTCCAGCCCTGGCCCTGCCTCCTATCCTTGTCTCTAGGAATTTGACCACTCTGTGTGCCTCATACAGTTGGGATCTTACTGTATTTGTCCTCTGTGACTGGCTTACCTCTCTGAGCATGATATCCGCAAGGTTCATTCATAATATAACACGTGTCGAATTCCTTTTCTTTTAAAGGCTGAATAATAATCCAATGGATACAAAGGCCAAGTTTGTCCATCTATCTGTGGGCCTTTGTGGCTGCAATGAGTAATGCCGCTGTGGACATAGGAGTACGAATATTTCTTTGCGTCCCTGTTTTCAATCCTTTTAAATATATACTCAGAAGTGGAGTGGATGGTGTGGTGCTCAGTGGAGCTCTCTTGCGTTTCCCTGGCAGCTGGTGAATGTGTTTCCACGTGCGTGTTGGCTGCGTGAATACCCTCTGGGGAGACACGTCTGTCCAGCCCTCTTGCCTGTTTTTCTGTGTTGGGTTTTATGCTGCCATTACACATAAATCAGGTCACGCCAGGTCCCACTTCTACCCTGGCACTGGGTTTCCGCTGCGTCTCCACACTCACCATCCACACGCCTTCTCTGGAGGGCAACTCTCTCCTACGGCCTCTCACCTCTCCCCAGCTCACCATGAGCCCAGCGCCCCCCTTCTCTTCCTCGACGCACCCCTTCCTTCCCACCCGGTCACCCTGGGCCATTCTCAAAGCACCGTCCGCTTGTCACACCCTTGTGGTCCTGCTTATTGTCATCTTTTACTTTTCCAGCCCCCTCCTCGGAGCACCTCAATGCAGACGCCCTGCCCATCTCAGTCACAACCACATATCTTTAACGCCTGCCTTGTGCCAAGCTCCTAGCAGCCTCAGAGGCATTTGTCAGTGAACAAACTTCTCCTACTCTCCTGCTCCTCTGACCACCATTTCTGCTTCTATTTCTAGCATTCGTTGAGACACCGTGCTAAAGTATTACACATACATGAAAACCTTCAGAAACCTGAAAGTCAGGTAGGACCGTGCGCATCCTACCCATGTGGTCTCCAGGAACATGCCCAAGGTCACACGTCACAAAGGCATCCAATGGGGACTGAAATCCAGATCTTTCCAGCCTCAGAGCTTGCGGTTTTCTTGCCCCAGCGGCTCCAAACTGGCTCTCTGCTACTCCAAGCAAAAGCAAAGGTGACAGTGAGACAGCAGGTCCCCTTCCACTTGCAGCGGGCTGAGAAGTGAATGCTCACTGTCTTCCAGGACAGTGTGTCACTTCCCACCAGCTGTGTCCTCCTGGCTCCTGTCCCCGTTCTCCCAGCTCAAGCCTGTCATCCTGCCTAAAGCCCCCCAGCCTGTATTCCTTCTGGGCCCCAAATGCTTGCTCCCCCTGCCCCAGGGGCCTGTGGAGCCCACCTGGCAGGTTGTAGCATCGTCCAATCCAGCTGGCTTGCTGGGGGCTCAGCCTGGGCCTCACCATGTGCAGACCACAAGGAGGAGAAAGCTGGCTGCAGAGCCCAGCAAGGAGCAGGAAGCAGAGAAGCAGAGGGACCGGGAACCCGGCCTGCCTGGCTGCCTTCTTCCTCTGGGGGCACACACAACACAGAAGGATACTCAGCCTGAGAGCAGGAGGAAATTCTGTCACACATCACCTCAAGCGCAAATCTCAAAGACACTATGCGAGGAGAAATAAGCCGGGCACAGAGGGCCAAGTCCTGTGGGATTCTGCCTGCATGAGGTCCCAGGTCAGGCTCACAGAGACAGGGCGGCGTGCCCGGGCCTGGGAACAGGTGAGACTGGGGAGCTATTGCTCAGTGGGTGCAGAGTTTCCACTGGGGAGGAGGGGAAAGTCCTGGAGAGGGACAGCAGGGATGGCTGCACAATGGGGGCATACTCCACGCTGCAGGACTGCACACTGCGCGGTGGTGAAGGTGGGCCCGGCATGGAGGCGCACACCTGCAATCTCAGCACCGTGGGAGGTGGAGGCAGGAGGATGGACGTTCAAGTCCAGCCCGGGCAACGTCGTGACTTAGCAAGACCCTGTCTCAGAATCAAACATGGCAAGGGGGTCACTATGAAGGCCCTGGGTTCAATCTTCAGCACAGCCAAGAGAAAGGAAAAGGGAAGGGAGGGAAGGAGGGAGGGGAAAGGAAGGAGGAAAGAAAAGGACGAGAAAAGAAAGGAAAAAGACAAGGAGGGATGGAGGAAGGGAGGGAAAGGGAGGGAAAGGGAGGAAGGAAGGAAGGAAGGAAGGAAGGAAGGAAGGAAGGAAGGAAGGAAGGAAGGGAGGGAGGGAGGAGGAAGGAAAGAAGAAAGGGAGGAAGAAGGAAGGAAGGAGGAAGCAAGGAAGGAGGAGGAAGCAAGGAAGGAGGAGGAAGCAAGGAAGGAGGAAGGAAGGAGAAAGGGATGAAGGAAGGGAGGAAGAAAGAAGAAAGGAAGAAGGAAGGAAGGATGAAGGAAGGAGGGAGGGAGGGAGGAAAGAAGGAAGAAGGGAAAGAGGAAGAGGTTAAAACGGCAGGGTCTAGGATACTCTGTGACACAAATATTTCATGTTTTAACTTCTTTTTGAAGCTCTCTCAAGGCTGAGGGCCCGCCCTGCTCCCTGCCGGTGATGGCAGAGTCTGAGCCAGGCCTGAAGCCCACACTCAGGCCAGGGGAAGGAGGTCAGGAGACGGGGACAGGGGACAGGGACTGAGACAGCAGCACCGCCTGTGCTGGGACCCACGCCCTGCACCCTCCCGGAGGAGGTGCACAACCTCGTGGACCGCACCCCTCCGGGCCTCTCTGGGGCTCCTTTGGGGGAGCGCCATCTTCCCGGGGTCACAAGCCACTCCTGCCTTTCCGGACAATGTGCCCAGGGGAGGAGAGCCAGACCCCGCCTCCAGCTTCCCAGGCCCCTCCCCGCCCATGGCTCTCCCTGGGACTTCGCATCTCCAGGTTATCTGGAGGGTTCATGGGACAGGCCTCCCTTCTGTCCCGCCCTCTGTGCCACCTCAAAATAGTGTCACTGTGGTCCAAGGGGACAGGGAGTGCCTCAAAGACATAAGCACTTCTGAAGTCTGCCTTGAAGTCAGCCTATGAACCATTTTCTCTAAAATACTTAAAGCCAGCTTACGACAAACCCAGAAAATGAGTTTAGAGCCTCACCCACGTTGTGAATCTTAAAGGCAAGTGTGGAAATCCCTCCCGCCCACAGCTTTCTCCATTCACATACCCAGGCCAACCTCCTCCCGTGTGAACCCAGCAAACATAAGAAAACCACTGAGGTCTTCCCTCAAACGAAGACAAATGAAGCGCAGAGAGTTCCAGAAGCCTGGAGCTGCGTGGTGACCTGCCCAGTTCCAGCCGCACCGGGGACAGCAGTGCCAAGCCACCTCTGGCTAGTCCGTCAGTGCCTCGCAGACGGTCTGCACTGAGGGCTGGGGAGAAAAATGCTTCCAAACAGATGGGGCTCAAAGTCCAAGGCGGCTGTGCTACAGCTTGGACCAGCCTTGGGGACATCCAGCTTGGTGAAATGAGCCGCTCACAAACAGACCCAACTCATAGGGTTACGACTTAGACCCCAAATGTCCCCCCAGAGTCTCGCGTGTGGCTTGTGACTGGCTCACCGGGCACTGTGCTCAGCAGCGCACTGGTTCATGCAGGAGCCGGGAGAGCAGCAGGAGGTGGGGCCTGGCTGGAGGCAGGCCGCGAGGGCGTGGTCTGGAAGGGTGCGCTCCGGTCCAGGACTCTTGCCCGCTCCTGCTTCCTGGTTCCTGGGTTGACTCCTCCCCCACCCTGCCCTGCCACCATGCTACTTCTGCCCGGGAGCCAGCAACTGTGCACTGAAACCGAGCGCCCAAATAAAACCCTTCACGGTATTTCCTCCCATGGATGGGAAGTGACTGAGACAATAGGCTTCTGCTTACACGAGCTGCTTGGCTATGAACCTGCTCATGGATGCTGTGACATCATTAGCAGAGATGGGCGGCTGTACACAGAGAAGTGTATCTCTCACCGCTCTGCAGAACGGAAGGCACTGGCAGTCATGCTGGGGAGGCTCCTCTTCCTGGTCAAGCATGGCCATGCTTTCACTTTGCCCTCCTGTGGTGGAAAGGCAAAGGATCTGTCTGGGGGTCTCTTCTATAAAGGCACCAATCCCACTCCCGAGGGTTCTGCCAACAGAGCCTCCTGACTTCTCCAAGGCCCCGCCTCTCAACCTCTCAACTGTAACCCAGGGCATTGGGACTTCAGCCTAGGAATCTGCCCAAATGTGATCCAGCTCATGGGAGCAGACAGTAGACCGTGGCTGCAGGGACTGGACAGAAGCGGATGGGAGTGCTTAGGAGGTGCAGCGCTTCAGTGCCCATTAAATGCCCCAGTGAGATGCTGTAATGAATCTTTCTGGGTCCCTTTCCAGAAGAGGACATGGTTGACCGCAGAGGCTCCTTTCTGGGACCCCTGGCTGCCACTGGGGGTGTAGTCACAGAAGCAGCCAGCACGGAGTCAGTGAGAGGACAGCGCACCTTCCTCGCTGTCCTGTGCTTGTCCTGGGCGGGGGTCTTCCCTGACTCCAGGTCTCAGCACCACACCTCCCCAGGATCCACGTGAACAGCGGCAGAAAGAACAAGGCGTGACGTGGGGTATCTGCCTCCTGGGTGCTGCAATCTGCCCCCGTATTGCTTAAGGGAGTCCTGTGTCTCTCTGAGAGCCAGATCCCTTGCTGGTAAGATGAGAGGGTTGAACAGGACAATCCCAAAGGTCCTTCAGTGCCACCTTTCCAAGAAATGGCCTGGCATGGTGGGTCCTGTGGAACACACAAAAGCCAGCACAGAGAAGAAACGGATCTCAGGGGGAGCGAGGGCGGCCCAGAGACATGAGGTAGGAGGGACACCAGCAGGGGCAGGGTGCCCTGAGCACCCAAGCAGCGGGAAGGGCACAGGCTCCCTGTTGCTGGCTGTGCCCTGGGAGAATATGTCCTGCCAGACCCAGAACGCCTGCCCCAGACGCCACTGGGTCACCACCCAGCCTGTCCCACCTGCAGTCCCTTCAGAGAGAGGTGACAGCCTGAGCCCCGCCCACTCCTCGCCACAAAGCCCAGGGGACAGGCAGTGCCCCAGCCACCCTCTGCCAGCAGAGCCCCGCCAGCTCTGGAGCTGCTTGGACGCTCATTAGGCAGGGTTTTATGAGGCGGTCGCAGTTCTCTCGGGGCTGACGTGAAAGCGATGGATTTATGGAGCCTTTTCCTGACTGGGGCGGGCTGGCTCTTCTACAAGTTCTCCAGCTGGGACACAGCACCCTGCAGCCTCTGCAGGCCTACCCTCACCTCTCTGGGCTGAGTCCTGTGGGAAGAACACCCAGATAGGCTCACAGGACAGAGGAGAAGGGTAAGGAGGGGAGCAAGCTCGTCATCACCCGCCACAAAACCCCAGGTTTCCAACCTTCGGGTCATCGTCTCCATCCTGAAAGGAACCCTTAGAAACTGGAAGCTCAGGGCTGGGGATGGAGCTCACTGGTAGAGCACTTGCCTAGCGTGTGTGAGGCCTTGGGACCATCTGCAGCACCAAGGGAGGAAGGAAAGAAGGGGGGATGGAGGAAGGGGAAGGAAAGGGGAGAAGGAAAAGAGAAAGGAAGGAAAGGAAGGGAATTTGAAGCCATTGAGCAGAAAGATTCTCTTATCACACACACAGGACCATGGCAAGGCTGGGCCACATGGAATGGTCCCTAAACAATGGCCATCTGGGGCTGGGGATTTAGCTCAGCGGCACAGCGCCTGCGTGGCAAGCGTGATGTCATGAGTTCAATTCCCGGTACCAGAAAAAAAAACAAAAACAAAAAACAAACAAACAAACAATGGCCATCTGCATTTACCAACCAGATGAAAAAGGGCCTGTGCTTCCACGGGAGCTGCGAGCCTGTCGCCTGTCGTCCTGCTCTGAATCAGTCTAGGCAGCTTCAGCTGTGCCACACCCCTCTGAGCAGCGGCCTCAGAGCTCTGGGAGCAGAGGACAAGGGGTGGCCCTGGGGGGTGGCGGCAGGTGCCTGTTTGTGTTTGCCACGCAGGCGCCCATGCGCACCTCAAGCTCACACACGAGCTCCGGGAGATAGCAGGTGTGCTGTATGCAAGGATGGAAAAGCCATCACATTTACTGTCCGTCCTTGGGCAGTATTTAAACTACAGTTTTGAGTGTGTGCGGGTTTTTAGATGTTATTGGACCACTCGGGTTTTGGGGAAGCCGGGCTGACTCGGAGCCAGACTGCATCTGTCTGCGTTGAAAGGCCCCATTCTTTCCCTCCGCCCCACGCCTCCTCCTTCCACTGAAACACGAGCCTTTCCCTTCCCGGAAGGCTTCCTCCAGAAGCCTCGCTCAGCCAAGCCCTGCGGCCCAAGCAGGCCCACGTGACCCTTGAACTGCAGACCCAAGTCCCAAGGTGGGAAACCGTTTGTCAACAGCCCCATATTTATGACCCCAGGGCCCGCTGGCCTGGGATGCAAAGCTATTGCTTAAACCACTGATCACACAAAGAGTTCCCAGGACTTTCACTTTTCCCCTCCAGAAAGTTCTGTCCAGGTTTGAAGATGCCGCTTCCTCCCTTGTTGCTTCTGCCCAGTGATTGCTCTGATTTGGTGGTTGGATTAAGGTGCTGACCGCTGCATGCATTCTCTCTGCCTCAGAGGAGCCCCCACGCGAAGCCTGTGCTGGAAGTGCCCAGGTTTCTCTGTCTTCTTCTCTCTATCTTAGCTGTCAGCTTCCTCTGGGTGACGGGCCAGGCCCTTTGTTTGTCCCATTGGCCGCCGTGGGCTGGACTTCCCAGAACACACAGCTGTCCCCTCAGGGTCATCATAGCACTGCTCCTAGGACTGCCCAGGGCACCAGCATCAGCAGGAGTCAGGTCCTTCGCGTGAGGTGGCCTCATATTTGCACAGAACCTACACAGCCTGCCCCCGCACCGCAACTCACCCCAGAAGACCTGCAGTACCTAACACGACGTCAGCGCTGTGGAAATGGTTGTTACAGTTCTGCTGTGCGGGGGAAAATGATAAGGAACAAATCTACATATTCAGCACAGATGCAGTACTGGTTTTCTGCTTAATTTCAATCCACGCTTGTTTTAATTCATAGATTCAGAAAGCACGGCTATGGAGGGCTGACTTGTATGCTTTTAATGTTCCCGTTTCATTGTAAAACAATTCCACATCTGTAAAGACATTTTGAAAAAGAGAAAACTATAACCCACAGTTAGCTCCATGCTTTTCATTTATTTAAATTTTCTAATCCTGACTGTGTGAATGCAGCTTACCCACTTTTCACCGGTCACTCAGCATTTCACACATTATCTCATATTATACTAGGGCAACTGTAAGTACGATTGTTAATGCTTAACGTTCTCTAAAGCCAAGCTTGTTTCCAATCCAGTCTGCACAGCTGTCCTTTCCAACGCTCACTCACTGTCCCATCCAGGGGACGTGTTGGGTCTATTTTATTTTATTTTGTCACTTGCTTTTTGCTGAACACTGTGTGACATGGGCAGACACACTGCCTGATTTCCTGAATTACATCTTTAAGATGAACTGGTGGGAGAGAGACAATTGGGTGAACAGGTCTAATCATTTCTAGGACTAGATGTATTCCAACTTGCTTCCTGAAAGCTTTTAACAACTTACAATGCCACCAAGAGCAAGCGGAATTTTTAAACTGCAAACTTGCCAGGAATTAACCAAGTTTTTGCTGACTTAGTAGATAAAAATCGATAACCTTAAAAGGTTATTTTAGTTCTAATTTCTTTGATGAGTCGTGAAGGCTTGGCTTGGTGTTGTTTCTCCTCAATTGCATGCATTTTTAAAATAGCCTGTGGCTGCACCTTCATCCTAGCTCTCCAGAGCTGGCTTCAAAGCAGAGCATGCCACCGAGGCCCGAGGGCTGCAAAGGACCTGGAAACAGCCTCGAAACCCCCTTGCAGTCTCCGTCACACACTGTGCCTCCTCAGCTAGGAGAGGGTTAGACAGAGCAAGAAGATGGGGCTGTCTCCAGGGAGAGGGGTGGTTCATGCACTTCCTTTCTAGGCTGACACCGCAGCATCTGGGGCTGGGCCCTGACTCTTTACCTTCCGGACACACATTCGCTCTCTACAGCTGTTTGTGTTCACAGACAACACTTCTCCTCCACCCCTGAGTGTGGTAGAATCCAGGGCCTCACACGTGGTAGGCCAGGTGCTACGCCCTCAGCCCCAAGGACAGGACTGCCTGCCCACACCCTCCCCTTCCTTTTCAGCTTATAAAACCTTCCTCCCTATGCAAGGGAGTCTTGGGGCATAGCCTCACTTGTGATTGTCCTTTGCTAGAAAAAGCCCAACGCCCCGGGGACACGTGCTTCATCTTTCAACCTAGAAGCACCAGGCTAATTTACCCTAAACGACCTCATCCAGTTCTTCTCCTTTCCACAGATTGCCAGCTACTGTAACAGGTTACCTCCATTGTCTCCCCTAAAGACAGGAGGGGCTGACACGCTGGTTCCAAGGGTCTTCCAGGATGCTCACCCACCCTCTCCACAGCCTTTCTGGCTTCCAAGGAAATGTTTTTCCTTGCTCCAATGACTTGTCTTCAATTCATGTGGCCCCCTTCCAGTGACAAGGAAATGGATGTGGGTTTGATAACATAGGCCACGACCTCCAGGGGTTCTGCCTTGAGAATCAGGTGGAACTGGGACTCCAGCTTCTCACAGCATTACAGTTCAGATCAAAAATATCTTCCAAAGGGCTCACGTGTCTGGGAGGTGATTGGATCTCAAGGTGTTATACTCATAAGCGGATTCATCCATTGATGACTTTGTAGCTCAATGTGCTGTAGGAAGTGCAGCCTATTTTGGAGGCAGTCACTGGGATATGACATAGAAGAGTGCATTCTTGTCTGGGGCTCCTCCCGTCTGTTTTCTGGCAGCCATGGAGTGAGCACCCTTGTTCTGCCAGGTCCTTCTGCCATGTTGTCTGTGCCTCGGAGCCAGCTTACCATGGACTAAACCCTCGGAAACCACGAGCCAAAACCTTGTCTTGGTTACTTTTCTCTCGTTGTTGAGACAAAACACCCAGCACTCAACATTAAGGAAGGAAAGGTTTATTTAGCTCACAGTCTGTGGAGGTTTCAGTCCATACTTGGCTGGCTCCAAGGCAAGGTGGCACATGGCACAGGGCAACCATTCATGGCGGTGGAAGACAGTAAAGGCAACCAGGGCAAAAGGGAGGAGTGGCAGCAAGCAGCCTCTTTCTCGCCCTTATTTATACAAACTATCATCTCCAGGGTGGGTGTAGCACTCACACCTATAATCTCAGCACTGGACTATGGATCAGTCAAAAATCTAGAAGCCCAACCCATGACTGCATGAGGATTTGGGGGAACAAGCAGACACAAACCATAACAGACCTCTTCTCCTTTAAGTTGTAAGTGTGGTGTATTTTGCTCCAACTACAGAAAAGTAACCAATACACACAGTTATGACCCATACATGCCATAGTCCAGGGCTCCTGAAGCCACTGGGACTCTGAAGGGCTGTGTCCTTTTTTGCTGGTTAAGATATTGTGGTTTTTGTTTTGTTTTGTTTTGTTTTTTTGAGTGTGGATCTTGCTACTAGTTCAGGCTGGGTTCAACCTCATGGCAATCTTCCTGCCTCAGTCTCCTGAGTACTGGGACTAGAGGTGTGAACCACGCCACCAGGCTCAACCTATTGATTCTTCCCATAGATCGTTCACAAGACCATCAGGGACTGCTGCTGTCAAGAGACAGTGCAGTGATGAGAAAGAGAGGCTTGGTAACAAATTTACAGCTGGAACTCTGCCATGGTTCACAGATGCTGGGGCCTTCCTTATGAGGATCTTGATTTAGTTATGCTGAGCTCCTTATTCTGATCACAAACAGCTCTTCTAGAAAAAGCTTTCCTGCTGACCTGAAAAGTTATGTTCCCCCATGAAACAGACATGGTCTTCGGGACGATATCCTTCTGGGGCTCCCTGAAGTGACTGTACAGAGCTGCCTTCTTCCCCACACGAGACCCACCATGGCACCTGTGTCTGCTCGTCCTCCTGTCTGCCACACAACGGCCCCATTCTGACACACCTACCGTATTCTCTTTTTACTAATTTCTGAAAACTATATCAAGAGCATGAGGCCTCTGCACAGTGTGAGTTCAAGCGTTTTTTCACACTCGCCTTTATCTTTTGATTCCTAGTTATCAGAGGGACTCTGCTGTTTTGTTTTGCTTTCTGCTAAGCGGGGTTTTTTCTTTGACACAATTGTTTTCCTTTTAGTTTTTCTACATTTTCGTCATACTTAGAAAAACCTTCCTCGCTCCAGTATTATTTTTATAATCCTCTCATATTTAATTTTAATGCTAAAAATGTTTTTTATAGTTATGTTTTCTATGTTTAAATCTATAATTGATCTAAAATTTACTTTTATGGGGGAGCTGGGGATTTAGCTCAGTGGCACAGCGCTTGCCTGGCAAGCTCAAGGTCGTGAGTTTGATTCCTGGTACCTGAGAAAAACAAACAAAAAAAAAATAATAAAAATAAATAAATAAATAAAATTTACTTTCATGGAATGTGTAATTTGGACTCCAACCTCATTTTTTTCAGGTACCATACTTTCCTAATTTGAAATGCCATGTTTAGTACATACACCAAACCTTCCTATGTAGATGGATGGTTCTGACTGGTATGTTGAGCTCTCTCTCTAGTCATCTGTCAGAAACACAGCTTTCATTACTGCAGCTTTATGTGCATTTACTATTTTGCATGGATAGTCTGTTCCTCCTAGTTATGTATTTCTTTTTTTCTAGACCTCTTTGCCTATATCCAATCATTTATTTTCCCATAGGAGCAAAGCATTCATCTCATATGATAACCAAGTATGTAGGTTTTTGTTTGGTTGGTTGGTTTTGATTTCTTGTTGTAATTGCTAGGTTTGGGCTAAGTCCTATGTGGAGTATCCTTTTATGAATTTTTATATAGGTTTTTGCATATTTCTGATTAATTTTATACCTATGTATCCTTTCTGTGGTTACTGCTACTATATACAGAATATTTATTTCCTTATGTCTTAGACTAACATCTTTTCACTCGTCTATATGAAAGCTAATAATAGTAGTATATAAATTTTCAGTCCAGACACTGTACAAAAGTATTTGACTGTTCATAATTCCCTGGAAAACCCAAGAAACTCTGGAAAGAAAAATTCCCATGGTAGCTGCAAATGATGACGAGCTTGCCGTTTTAAAAATTTTTACACATTACTTTCTATGACTGTTCTCTAAGGCAGTTGTGTTAGTTTTCTGTTATTATAACAAAATACCTGAGATAAACAACATACAGGAGGAGAGGTTTACTTTGTCTCATGGCTTCAGAGGCTTCAGTCCATGGTCAGTTGGCCATGCTCCTTGAGTGTGTGGCAACACAGGACATCATGGCAGGAACACATGGCTAAAGAGGTTGCTCACCTCATGTAGCAAAGAGAAAGAGAGAAATAGCCAGGGTCCCACTGTCCCCTCCAAGCGTAGGCCCCAAGACCTGTCTCCTTCTACTGGACCTCCACCATCTCATACCAGGCTGGTAGCCAAGCTTTCAGCATATTGGCTTTTGGGAACATTCAAGATCCAACACTTCTGGTCCCAAGCATTATGGATAAGGGATACTCAACCTGCACCAACTTACAGAAATGCAGAGGGTGAAGGAACAGTAACCATACCATATGGAAGCACACAGCAAGATCCAGGCTATGGGAAGCTGGAGAATGCATACATGAGGATTTCCAACAAATTATAAAGGAGAGAAAGAGAGAAAAGTGGAGGGAACTACCTCTAAGTTAAGGACACTTAAAACGTAGCAGTCACTTGCAATGTGTGTGCTTGTTTGGATCCTGATTTGAGTAAATGAAATGCTGGAAAATTATTCATGAGACAGGTAGAAATTTGAACACTGGCTGACTACTTAATGACATTTCTGAATTATGATTTTTCCATTTTATGATGGTACAAAGATGGCATGCATTTATAGAAACCACCCTTGGGATTCTGAATTTGTCTCTTTTCCTACATGCCCTAGGATCCTGCATCATTACACTGAGCAGCAACCTAGGCCTCAGCTCCCAGTGAGTCCCCAGGCACAGTGGGGAACTGCCCACCCTCGCTTCTGTGTGTCACCAAGCTAGCACACATAGCAGATGAGGGGCAGTGCATGCATTTTCAGCTTAACAGTACAGTACTTTCAACTGATGATGGGTTTACCTGGACGCAACCTGTGCATACATCGTGAGCATCTGTGAATTATTTTTAGTGTGATAATGGTATTATAACTGTTTTATAAATTCTTGTGTTTAACGATGTGTACAAAAATATTGATGGATGCAATAATGTGATGTCAGTAACTTGGTTCGACATAAATAAGGGGTAGGATGTGGATGAGCCTCAGATGTATGAAGAGTGGTCCCTGATGAAGCTCCATAGTGGACACATGGGGTTCAGAAGGCAGACCAGAAGCTCCTGACTCTCCTTTCCTGTGCTGGCTGGGTGCATGGTTTGGCCAGCAGCTAGCACACCACTCCCCTTACTTCTCTGCTCCCCTTTATCCCTCTCCCACCAAGGGTTGGGCCAAGTTGCCTGGTGTGCTCCCTGTCTTGTCTAACAGCTACTCTCCTCCAGAGTGGAGGTCTGCCCTCTCCCACTTCTGCCCCTTCAGAGGCTGTTGAGCTAAGAGCAGGAGGGAGGGATCTGAACTCACTCTTAACATCCTCAACTTCTGCAAGCCACAGTTAGCTGTGATGAACACAGATAACCTCCCTAAAGATTCCTGTTTTAGCCCTACCATTTTTCCAGAGATGCCACAGCTCTCAATCAAAGAATATGTGTAGCCCCACCCCTTCACTGAATTGTTACCATGACAACTGCTGCTGTCCTGGAGCCCATACCCACTTGAGCTAATCACAGCCCTGCCTTTGGATGAATCAACCAGCCTGAATTTAAACCAATCACAGACCTGCATTTGAACCACTCACAGGCTTGCAGTTGCTATATAAGCAGCACCCTCTCACACTTCTGGGATTAGTCTAGGAGGGCTCCCTATGGTGTGCTGAACTCTCTGTGCTGCACCACAGGCATTATTAAAATAAAACCTTGTTTCTGTAGTCCTGGAAACCTGTTAGTGATTTATTTCTTGAGTAGTGTGAGCTCAGAAGATCGTGTAAATCTACTCAGGATCCAGAGTAATATAGAGAGAGCAGCTGTCTCTAAAGGAAAGCAATGCAGATAAAGATCAGGTACTGCAAGAAGCTTGCTTTGTGGCTCTTTGCGAGAGCCCATCCTGGATCTCCTAAACTCAGCATGTACTTGCCAGAAAGTGACAGCTAGCAGCACCAGTGACCTGCAGCTCATGTGTCAATTGCTGGCATCCAGCATTATCTCATGACATTCAGTGACAAGAGGACTACTGGCAGAATTTTGCACTTTGCTAATTCTTGATATTCATCTGAGTTGAGCAAAAGAATCCTAGACCAATTGGCAACAATATACTATTTTACTTTTATATTTGTTCTCTGTTCTACAAAGAAAAATGAAAAATGCATTTCATGTTTTATTTTTATTAATTTTTATCCTTTTAATTGCACATATTCATCTGATGATTCAATACATATATAATGAATAATAAAACCAGAGTAGTTAGCATTTCCATCCCCTTAAAAACTTGTTAAAATTTTTCGGTTGATGGTAACAAGTGTACCTTTTACAAGGGCACGTATTTCCGGACATGTGCACAATGCAGACTGATTGGAGCAGGATGGTTAACACTTCCATCTCCTTGTCCTTGCTTGGAGAAGATGTCAAGCTCTTAGCTTCCAATTCCTCCTACAACACACAACAGGCCGTTCTGACCTGTGCTGTGGGACACCAGAACTGACTCCTTTTACCCATTACCCAGCCACCAGCTGTCTCACCACCCTGGCCTCGCCAGCCTTCCAGGTGCTCACAGTCACTACACTACACTCAGCTCAGCTTTTCTCAGCTTCCACATAGAGAAGAAACACGTGCCATTCGTCGTATTTCACTTAATATAATGCTCTCCAGTTCCATCCTGAATAATGCAAGTCAACAAACACCTTTTCAGAATCTGTGAGATAAACAATTTTTCTCTTATATCCCATTAATATGCTGAATATTATCAATATATTTCCTACGAGTGAGTCAATCTTGCCTTCCAGGGGATTAGCCACTCGGTCATAGACTTTTCTCCTCCTAATGAGCTGCAGGGCTGTGTTTGCTGCTATTTTGATGAGGACTTTTGCATCATAATTCTTACATCAAATTGGATGCTTTCAGAGTAGATTGATGCATGGATGCCATACAAGAAGAGACCTTGAGGGGTAATGACACCATCCATATATGTTGGTCGCCTACCCCTGTGCCAAGCGCTTGGCATCTGAGCCCTGGCCCTGCCCTTTATCTCTTTGATCACAAGGGCACAGCGGCAGGAGAGAGAGGGCCGCTCACCTCTGCGTCTGCCTGGCTCCAGAAGCCAACCGTCAGGAAACTCCTGAACTCCCCACACACTCTCCTCGGCCGGGAGGTCATGACCTCAAGCGTGACCTGAATCAGGGTACAAGTTGTCCTTGACCTTAGCCCTTGGCTCCGCCACTGATGCCCTCTTAGCAAAATTGGAAACTGCTCACTGGAGTATCTTGATAATTCTACAGCAATAAATTGTGCTTGAAAATTAAAGTTTTACTTCCTGGCACCATGGTCTTCTCTCCTGAAAAACGAACTTACATTAATATAACATAATGACTCTGGTGTTTGGAAGAGGGGGTCTTGACTTGACAGTGCATGAAAAAGCAAAGCTAAAAATAAAAATAGCAGTGTATACAATAAATCTCAGCTTTATAATTATAAGAGAAAGAAGGCTTCCTTCTCTCCCTCTTCATCCTCATGTGGGAGCTTTGGCTGGACCTAAGAACCCAGGTACTAGGAGAGCTGATTAACCAGAGAAAGGACTAAGTGTTTTATCCATTTGACATGAGTCTTCACAAAGAGTGATATCTGAAGAAATGACCAGGGTGTGGTACTTGTAGACATTTTAGACCAGGAACAGCAGATCTGTAAGGAATGACAGGACAAACGGATATCTGGAGGAGGGTAGTAAATTCTAGGGAGGTAACAAACTCTACATGGAAGGTGTGAAGCCCAGGGTTTGTTTATTCAGGTTCACTGCAGCTCCAATTAACCATCTCTGGTGATGAAGGCTATTTCTGGTCTTGGTATGCGAAGGGCATCCCTGCTGAAAGAATCTTTAGGGCTGCTGCACGGAGAGAAAGTCAGGCCAAGTGGCCCTTTCTGAAGTCACAGTTCTTCAAGTGCTTTGGACTTAAAGTAATCACTACAGCAGTGCAGCATATTTTGAGATGGCACATCCCTAACGCCTTCAAAACCCGTGTGTATAAATATAGTCACACATCGCTTAGCAATACGGTTTCATTCTTAAAATGTGTTAGTTGATGTGCCCGTTACACAAACACTGCAGAGTGCACTTACCCAAGCTAGGACAGCTACCGGGATGTGATCTTTATGACACTATCATCCTGCAGCCGTTTGTCACAGGCAGAAACGGATGGGAAGGAAAAGACCAAAATATTAACAGTGACCATACCTACATGGTACATAAAGAATGTCCTTGCTGTTGTTTTTTGGTTCAGGGTTTTTTTGGCAAATAATATTCTACAGTAAATGTATCAATTTTTAAAAGCTATTCTTTAAAGTAAACAAGAGTAGGCATTTGATAGATAGCAGCTTATACTGTTGCATCATTTATCCTGTTTAGTTAGGTTTCCACACTGGACTCAGTCCTGTATGTGAAAAGGGCAAAAAAAAAAAAAAGTGTATTGTCTTCTACTGCATATTTTTAAAAGATTTTTTCCAAAGTGAGCCCAGATATTTCCCTCCATAGCCTATATTTTCTGTTTTCAGTCTTCTTACTGCTCACCATGAGCTGGATCAGGACCCTCTACAATTACAAAGCAAGGCCGCTTAAGAAGCTTATGCGAACCTGGGAGCAAACACTCAATGGCCTCATCCCTCCAGGGGACTTTCCCTTCTCTGGGGGCCACCAGCCCTGCAGCTCCACAGACCGGCTGTGGTCCCCAGCACATTCAGCTCTCAGGGCTCCCTCTGCACAACCTGCGACGTGTGCAGAAATTGCACACATACCCTAATGCTGCTTTGGAAACTGTAAGGCAGGCAGGCACAAGGATGTTGGACATGAACATTAGTAAGCAACAAAATAGCATCCCAAGGTTTCAGATGCCTCATTTTCAGAGGAACCTTCTCTCTCTCTCCACCCACAACAAACCCAGCATGTGCAAGCCATAGGAAAGACTCATAGCTTACTTCCAGAGTTTGGTTTTATTAAATTTGGGGGGTGCTCTGTCCCCAAAGACACCTCAAGTTTTGCCTAAACAGAAACAGTGGAGTCAGGTTCAAAGCCCCAAACAACTCTTCTGTCCCAAAGAGAGCCCCAGACTCCAAGATCAGGGGAAGGAGCCCTTGCAAAGCCACTTACCCACTGCTTAAAAATAGACAAACCAAGGCGCAATAGACACTGCTAAATAAATAATCCTCTTAAAGAACGGCTTTTACGGCCTGGAAGAGATGAAGGTTCACCTTTAAAAAGGAAGAAGTGCAATAATGTGGCTCTCCTCTCTGTACCAACTGTGCCATTTATAAAAATAACAGAGACCTCAAAATTGTGCTACGCTCATTCCTTTGGGCTGCTGGGAGGCAGGATTCCAGGCACTTGGGTGGTCAGCACGGAGGAACGCAGAGGAAAGAAACCAGGGGAAACTGTGGGAGGAAGCGCTTCGAGCAGACCAGGAGGGCATTTGGAAACATCATTAGGAGTTATGTGGTGATAATAGGTTGAATTTAAACCGGCCCCTGGGAGATCAAGGCTCTGAAGAAACTCGTGAGCTTTCAGCATGAAGTATTTCAGGGCCCTTTTTATAGAACTAATGGATTTTCCCATTGTCTGCAAAGCACAGAGCCGCACGGATAATTATGTTTTACCTGAGTGACCGGTAGTTTCAAGACTGTTCATTTGGACAAAATCTATTTTGAGGCGTAACAGATCCAAATAGACAACAGCTTAGAATCAAAATAACTGGTTGATCACTGCCAACTTTTATTTTTTAAATTGTGCTCCGTGGCCATGGCTTTGGAGAATCGATCCTCCATATCTACTCAAGGACAGAGCAAGAATTATTTTTCTTTGCTACAGATTGAACCCAGGACCCGTGTGTGCCAAGCAAGAGCTCTACCATTGCACAACACTACCAGCCCATGGAGCGATTTCTAAACAACAACAAAAACAATCACGGCAAAACCTTAGTGATTGTGTTAATTTACAGCAGCAGTGAATAGCCAGCAGGCAGCCGCAGAAGGCAAGTGCAGAGGTGGGTGAGCGTCCCTGTGTGCAGATCTGACCTCCTGGACATATGCTTACCCGTCGAGGGCAGAGGTGGTTGTGTCTGGTTCCACAGGAAAAAACAGCAAGGCGTTCTAGACATTATGACTGGTTTCCTAAGATAAATGACCCCTCTTTGGAGCCTTAGCCTCAGGCCCTCCATGGGCTACATCCGTGCCACAGCTGTGCACAGTCCGATCCAAACTCTTGCCCAGAGGAACACCAGCTTAAAGCGTCCTTTGCCAGACTTTTTGTTCTTGGGTGCCTGCTCTCCATGGTAGCAAGAGCTGGTGTTGTGAGGAGCATGTGGTGGCAATTGCTATGTTCAGCGGGGTTCTAGCCTCAGAGCCCCCTCAAGCAATCCCTGGCCCCTCATGGCTACCAAGTTTTTCTCAGATGCTCCTTCAGGTGAGTGACCAGCTTGAGATACTGCGGGGAGGGGGAAGACAGGAAAAAGTGGGTACACTCCAATCATAACAGTCCTTGTGGGTAAACAAAAGCAGACACTTCGGGAGACATACTTCTTTCTGGGCTCATTATTTTAGGGTCCCTGAGTACAAATCCTCGCAAAACCCAAGGTCTCAAAATGAGAGAGCCAGAAGGCTTGTGGGTCCCTTTCCACAGTGGCAGGCAGGGCCTCATCAAGGGCCACTGCTAATCCCAGAATATTTCCTTTCATGTGAGACCCAGAGGGTCCCTGTTGTTCCCGATGTCTCCACTTCCTGGCTGATGTTCCAGGAACCAGAAAGATCGCCAGGAAAAGAGCCCCAGAGGGTCGACGGAGAAAGCAGCCTTGCTTTCATGTCATGGCTTCGGTGTTGAAACCATTGGTGAGCAGAGGTTTGCAGAGCATCTAGACAGCTCAATAAGAGACATGACATTGTCACTACCTGTCACAGATGCACCTGCACACAGAGGGAGGACCTCCCTGCACACATCTACTCTAAGCCATGGTCCACGTGCAGGAGGAGGTAGGAATACTAGAGTTTTCATTACAATGGAACAGAAATAAATGATCAAGGCCAGTGAAGAGCTCTTCTTTACTGCATAAACCAAAGACTTTACCTAGCTTCTCCACGTTCGGTCTGCACCATATCAAACTCTCCAGAGGTCTGCAATTTCACAGAGATGTGTTTAATTTGGCTGACATAGTGTGCAAAACATCTGTAATGAGAAATACACAGGCAGGATACGTCTTCCCCCAAGAAGCACCCAGCCAACTCACTAACTGATCTGACCTGATTGGCCCCTAAAATCTGCGAGTCTCTAATCCCCCTTGCAATGTAGGGGCCAGGGAAGAGTTGACAAGGATACTCTGTTCCACAGTGATGCGCCCAGTGTTCCACAAGTGGACAGTGGTGTATGATTCAGCACTGTGTTGCTATGACAACATACCTGCCACAATTTAAAAGAGGAAAGGTTTATTTTGGCTCACGGTTTCAGAGGCTTCAGTCTAGGGAACGTGGGCCTCATCATTGTGGGCCTGTGGCAGCCCAGAACACTGCAGAGCTCACAGCACAGAGGCTGACTCACCTCGCCCAGACAGGAAGCAATGAGCAGGACAAGGAGAACCAAGGTCCCAATATTCACCTCAAGGCCACGCCCCCATAACCTCATTTCCTTCCCCCAGGCCTTGCTTCTTAAGGTCCCACTGCCTCCCTGGAGCACCAGGAGATGGGGAACAGCATGTCCACACGTGGAACTGTGGGGCAGGTTCCAGATCCAAACTATAGCAGCTCTTTTCCTAAGAATACAGCAGGGTTCATAATGCTCTCCCCTACTTCACAAAAGGTTTTTAATTTTTTTTAAGTCATTTATATTTTTATTGCAGTAAAATACACATAACATAAAATTCACAATTTTAACCATTTTAGTTGTGCAACCATCACCACTCTCCACTCCCAGAACTTTCTCATTCTCCCAAACTGAAACCCTGGACCCACTAAGCACCAGCTCCCCATTTGCCTTTCTCCCGAGCCCCGATGACCCCATTCGGCCGGTGAGAGTCATCTCCCCACCTCCTCAGACCAGCAAAGCTGCAGCTGGAAATGAAACAGACTGCAGGACTCCCCATCCTGTGGATCCCAGCAGGGGAGATCTGTGTGAGACATTGCATTGGACCTGTGTTGGAATGTCCTGGGCTAAGGTGGATGATAGAGGGGCGATGAGTTTTAGTGAGCTGAGTTCTTATCTTCTTCAAGTGCTGTCAGAGAATGTCTCCTCACAGAGAGGCCCTCCTGAGAGTCCAACCCTCAGCAACGATCAGGATTATGAACAAATGAGCCTCGGGGACGGGGAAAGGAGGGGATAGCAGTAGAAGACCCTCCTCTCTCAGTGAGTCCAACCTGTCTTTGATCACAGGGAAAAAATTCTCTACCTCCAGATGCCCCATGAAAGACCACAATCCCCGGGCGTGGTGGCACATGCCTGTAATCTCAGCACTCCAGAGACAGGAGATCGCCATGAGTTCAAGGCCAGTCTGAACTATGTAGCAAGACCCTGTCTCAAAAGAACAAGAAAAACAAAAAATTATCACATCACCTAATTAACTGAGCAGCAAACATATTCGGATTTCTGCAATGTACCACTAATACCCTAAGGGACTAGAAGACTGGTCCCAGTCCATGGAAGCGTACAATCTGTCCTTCCTGTCCTGTCCTGTCCTGGAGCAGTGGATGTCACAGTCTCCTCCCAGGGCACTGCAACACACAGGACATCTCAGAAAGTGAGTTCTGTGGAGAAGTAGTTCCAAGAAAGGCTCAGAGGGAAGATAGTATTTCTGAAAAGTCACAAAGCATATTTGCATACTAGAGTCTTGGGGAAAATTAGTGTAGACGGCCTGTGTCACTGGAACTTTGACAGCTACTGACAGCCCGGGACACTAGGTGTGTGAGGACACCTTCCAGAAACACTGCCCCATGTTGTACAACTTCCTAGGCTCTGTCCCTCATTTAAATCATGTGAGACGTTTTAGAATTGACAATCAATATGTCCTTCCGTCTACTGATAATTCAGATTCTGCACTCATAACGAAGGTCAAAAACTATCTCAGAGAAAATGATGGAAAAAATAATGTGGCAAAAGCTGTTAGTTGCTTTATAATGCCCTTTCTTCCCTTCTTATCTGTGGCATAATTCTAATTTTATTTGGGTGTGGCAACATGCCCAACCAAAAAGTACATTTCCCAATCCCTTTCACAGCGAAGTATTGCCAAGAACTAACTGCGTGCTGGCCAGTTAGACAGTGTTGGTGGGACTTCTGGGATGATTTCTTTAAAAAAGCTAATTTAGTTGGGTAAGGAGCCCGTTTTGCCTTTTTGTGGCTCCTTTTTTCTGCTGTAAAGAATGCAGATGGTGCTGAGCATGGTGGTGCATTTTGCTTAGCGTATATTAGCTTAAATACTTTTTCCAGCTGTCTGACTCAAAGTCAAGTGCTCCTTGGTTGTTACAGGAAAATGGATGCACCCTGAGACCATAATGCATGTGAAATAAATCAGACACAGAAGCTAAATCTTGCATGGTTTCTTCTATATGAGGAACCCCAAATACAAATCCCAGCACTTCAGAGGCTGAAGCAGGAGGATCACTGTGAGTTTAAGTCTGGTCTGGGCTACACAGCAAGTTCAAGCCTAGCCTGTACTACATGGCGAGACCCTGTCTCAAAAAAAAAAAAAGAATGCAGATGGGATGGCAGGAGCTCCATTCCTCACTTTGAACAGTGAGATTACCCTGAACAAGGAACCAATCCACTGAGGACATTGGATCAGCAATGCAGAAGGGGTCTGGACCTCTGCTGATAATTGGAGTTGTTATACAAGCCCAGGAACACCTGTACATGAACCTGAGCAAAATAAACACCTGTATGTTTAAGTTGCTATCACTGGGGGTTTTCTTTGAAAGGCAGTGGAGTAAAATCTTAACCAAAGAAAAGAGAGAAACTATCAGAGAGATCTTATTGATGTTTCCAGTGCAGATTTCCCAGCCAACTGCCATCTCCTGGCTGCTGCTCCAAGCAAAGCAGACTCTGTTCCTTGATGACAAACACCAAATTCTCCTTCTGTCCAGGGATTCCATCTCGCCCACAGTCACAGCCTGTGGCCTTTGTCCTTTCTGCAGGGTAACAGTGACGTTGCCCTGCCAGGTTCCTCCCCGAGCCACGGCCGTGGGCTCCTGCTGTGCTTTGCTTTCAGGACATAAATTTCTCCCAAAAATCTCATTCCTGCTTTCTGGCTTCCGATTCCCTCTTGAACTGCGCACATCACCCCAAGGTTACCAAGTCACCCGGTTGGGACGCGTTCTGCAGGTTTATGCCACTTTCTCTTCATCTGTCAGGAACTGGGTCTCCAGTAAGAAGCCATTTCTTTCTGATTGAGCAAGTTGATGTAACAAGAGGAGCACAGGTATTGTGATTAGCGTATATTGGCTTAAATACTTTTTCCAGCTGTCTGACTCAAAGTCAAGTGCTCCTTAGCTGTTACAGGAAAATGGATGCACCCTGAGACGATAATGCGTGTGAAATAAATCAGACACAGAAGCTAAATCTTGCATGGTTTCTTCTATATGAGGAACCCCAAATACAAATAAATTAAAGGGCAAAATAAAAGCACGTAGGAAACAGGGAGACAGATCTTTTACAACAGAAAGGGGACTGACAGAAGGAAGAGAGGTGGGAGGGGAGGGGAAGAGGACTTTAAAAGAATTAAAATGTATTATGGACAGGTACCCACCTCCACAATGGGTGTAATCATAATGTACCACAAACAGGTACCAGAAAAATTAAAATTAAGCCAGGCGTGGTGGCGCACACCTGTAATCCCAGCACTTGGGAGGAGGATCATTGTGAGTTTGAGGCCAGTGTGGGCTACAAAGTGAACTCAAGCCCAGCTGAACTGCATAGCAAGACCCTGTCTCAAAAAGACTAATAAAAAGACCCCCTTATTTAATTTTCTGTGTGTGCAAAACAAGAATGAAAACCACAGAAATAAAAGGGGTGTTCAGAATGAAAATGTTCGGTTCTTCTCCTCTCAGCAATGTCATCTAAGGAAAAATGTGTCACAAAGTTTGCTTTCTTCTTTTAAATATTACATCCAATAGTGAGTAAAATATAAAAGTTGAATTTTGTAAAATTATTATGGTTTACTTATTTACTTTGGTCTCCAAAGTAAGGATGTATAGAGACAGATGATTGATAAATAGATGGTAGGTAGATAGAAGATACATAAGATAAGATGATTGATAGATAGATAGATAGATAGATAGATGACTGGACAAATGGATGAGTGGATAGCTGGGTGGGTGGAGAGATGGGCGAGAGAGAAAACTATATGAAAACCATAAGATGACTGAGAAAGCCTTGTGCAAGTACCTTTAATTAATGAAGAGAAACCGGGCATGGTGGTGCACACCTGTAATCCCAGCACTCAGGAGGCTGAGGCAGGAGGATCACTGTGAATCCAAGGCCAGCCTGGGCTACAAAGTGAGTTCAAGGCCAACCTGAACTGCATAGCAAAACTCTGTCTCTAAAAGACAAAATAATAACAATGATAATAATTAATGATGAGAGTATGGAGAGACTAATTGCCCGTTTCCCTCAGTGATACCTAAACTCCAAGACTCTAGACTCTTAGTCCGGAGATCTATTTCTGCACTTTGCTTCATTCCCAGTAGGATTCATCTGGTTAAACCAACTAATTCTGCAATAGGCAGCAACCCCAAATTCCACACCTCAGGGCAACAGCAGTTGGTTTCTCGCCCACCCTGGCCAGCAAGCTCTGCTCATCACAGCCCAGCAGAGGTGCAAGAGGGTGGAGCTGAGGGTCTGAGGTCCGGCCACCTCCACCTCCACACAGGTCTGAGCGCCCTGCTCCACAGGAAGAGCACGGGGTCTCAGAGCAGCTCATGGGGACTCCCCGGGGAAGTGACCTTCGCCTCTCCTCAGCCAAAGCCGGTCCCAGATGCTGGGAAAGACAGACCCGCTTCAGGTTCAGTGAAGGGAGCACCAGGTCCACCTTCCACCCCACAGGCACTGTTTAACAGCCCGCCAGGCAGCACATGGAGTGGGCCACCCGGCCATATGGTGTGTTACAAACGGGGCAGAGGCCTGACAAGTGTCACCCACAGAACTCTCCACCTTTCTCAGACAGCTCTGAATTGAGCTGGGATGGAAGCGTGGAACAAAATTACATCCCAAAGCCGTGAGGAGCCCTTGTCATCTCCATGTTCTTTACTCCCACAGCAAAATTATGACCTTAAGGCCTCCCACTGGCACCCAGTGACTTCAGTTAACTTGGACATCATGTCAGCCTCCTTTCCCCTGCTGGGGCAGAAATACCCGGCACACACTATAAGGAGAAAAGGGTTACCAGGCTCATAGTTTCAGAGGTCTCAGTCCATGGTCAGCTGGCTCCAAGGCAGGAACATCAGGGCCGAAGGGTGCGGTAGAGGAAAGTTGACCTCGTGGCAGCCAGGAAGGACAGAGAACACGGATGAACCAGAGAGAGGAAGGAGTGGGAACAAGACGTGCATGATGGAGCTGCGATGTCTCTAGGGGCAGATGATACTGTTATGGGGAAGGAAGCTTCCCTTCGAGCACACTAAGGGCCTAAGCCCGAAGGTCTCAGACAGCATTATTCCAGCTGATCACCATCCCTGTGTCATGGACAGGAAACTCCGGAGCTCATCTCTGCCATCTTTATCTAACTGTCTTCTTCTACACAATGGCCAGACATAAAAGCACCACCCAGCTCACGGCAATGGCAGTGTAGCCTGGAGCTGCAGACATGGCACAGATTCCCGAAACACCAGGCTGCTGTGCTCTGACCTGAGAAAAGCACAAGCCCTGTTGCTGCTGGCCCTCTGGTGTCACTTAGGGGGGATCAGCCAGTGCTCTTTGGTCCCTTCCCCAGTGACTCCATGAGCCATTTCATATCCTGCAACAAATCCCCTTCTGCCCCAACTACCGAAAGTGGGTTCAGCTCTGTAACTGCACCCTGGCGAACACTATGCCCGAGGTAACCAACTTATAAAGAAAAAAGTTCAACTTGACTCACAGTGTTGGCGATTTCAGTCCACGATGGAGCGGTCCGGTTGCTTTGGGGCCTGTGACAAACAGCACACCACGGAAGTGCCTGGCAGGGGAAGTCGCTCGCTGCATGGCAGGGTATGAAAGGAGCGGATGGGGTGGGCCCCACTTTCCCCTCCAGGGGCATGCCCACAACAACCGGGAGAGCCCCTGTGAGACCTCACCTCCCAGTCTCTGCCACCTCCCACCTGGAGGCTAGGCCCTTCACACACGGGCTTTGGAGCACACTTAAGATCTGTACTATGGCAAACAACTAGTGCAAGTGGTAGCTTTCAAACGTTCTGCTGGCGAGCACCATCATGGAGGTATCTGGTTTCTCCGGGAAAGTTTGAAGAGCGGTCTTGGGGTCCGTAGTATTTACGGCTTTGTGTGGTGTTAGAAGTCACTACCCAGAGAGTCTGTTCTGCCGGTGTGGATGGCGTGGTTTTAGAAGTACCAGCTTTCTGTGCTGATCACGCAAATGACCTGTCACAGTGGCTTTCTCATCATAGCAGGTGATGTGGCTTTGGACCCAGCAGCAGTGGCCGCCATGTCATACTGGTTGGTGTCTTTTGGGTTAGAGAAGAGGTAACAGCTGCTTTCGTTCTTCAGGGTGTCTTTCGGCAGTGTCCTTAAAAGATCAGTCTGGAATCTGATTCTTTAGTCTTACTCAAAGAGTATGTAAACCGTTTAATATCCTGTCATGAATCCCTTTCTGCGTAAACTAACTAGATTGAATTCTGTTCTCTGCAGGCAACCCCGGGCAATAGGCCATATAAACCTCTTTGCTATTCCGGCCCCTGTGTATCCCCCCACCCCCAACCAAGTGGCTACACATGGATCTAGGATATATCACTCAATCCCCCCAGCCAAACCACAGGCTTTCCCTTTTTAAAAATTCAACTTGAAATTTACCCTCCATGAGGCCATTTTAGATGAGTTCACAAACGCATCCCATTTCCTCTGGAACTGTAACCTAGACACTTAATAACGGCTCTTTAGGGGCTGCAAGAACATTAATCAGTTTCAGAACTGGAGTCAGAGAGCTTCCCTTGGGTAGCATTTTTCACATAAAATAAAAAGTACTTTGACCTTAGCAGGGGAGGAGAGGATTGAAAAACTCAAGTTTAAGGCTGAGATGGCAAAAGATGTGAACATTCATTTCTCTAGTCGCTCAAACAATTTCTATTCCCCTTTCCCTGTTTCCTTCTCTTCTTCCCAGAACACTTGGCAGCAAAGCTAGATGGTAGTTCATCACATTAATGAGAGGATTCATTAGGAAATAAACATCCAAATCACTCAACAAAGCGTCTCCATTTTTAGGCAACCTGGAGCCACAATCGGCCTCCAGGGTGCTGGTTTCCTCCAACACACAGGTGACCAAGTACTGAAATCTGCCCAGAAACTGCCCCTGCCAAGCAGCACACACGCCCCCTGTGGACGGATCTTGACCCTTCATCCTGCGTTCCCAGGAGTGTGTGCTCTCTTTCACAGCTACGGACTCTCCATCTGGCCCAGGGTGGCGGCCAATAAGAACACTAAAACAAACTCATTGACAGTTTTGCAAGAGAAACTTTTTCAAAGAAAACTAAATGAAGAGTATTCATTCCAATGAACATCACATGCAATGGTTTAAACATGTGAGAAATCATTAGAAAATGCATAAAATATATTTCCTTTTAGCCGCCGTGTCCTGTGCTAAGTTCTTGCCTTTTCATAACCTGTTCCTGCCTGACTGGGAAGTAGGTAGGAAGTCTCATGACTTCAGAAAGTGATATCATCTGACTTTGACAGCATAATCAAGCAACTTAGAAAAATTAAAAAACAACAGGCAGCTAACACCATCTGTACTCTCATATGTTTTACAAATTTCAAGAACAATGCCAAGCAAACTATTCGGTCAGCTTCATGCGTCTACTCTTTCCCAAAACCACAATTCTTTGAATAATAAAACCAACTTTTTCTAGCAACGTGTGGACATGTCTCCAAAGCAACATTTAGGATTTGGAACTAAACCATGAAGAGATTCTTTAATTGCAAGTTTGGCTTTGCTGCTAAGGACACACACCTGCTCTTGCTTGAAATAGTCTTTCTTTTAATTATTGGATTCTATTACATAACTGTGTTAGCTTTCTGACTCTGTGACAAAATACCTGAGATCATTAACTTATAAGGAGGGAAGGTTTGTTTTGGCTAATGGTTTCAGAGGGTTCTGTCCCTGGTCACTTAGACATAGTGGTGTGAAAAAGTGGCAGAAGAAGCTTGTGCTCGTGACGGCTGGGAAGTGAACTGACAGCAATGCACGGGGCCTCCTTAGCCCCTTCCAGGGTGGGCCTGGCAGGTGTCCCAACTTCTTCCCACCAGGTTCCACCTTCTGAGGCTTCCACTCCCTCCCAACAGTGTCACAAGCTGAGGACGGTGCCTTTGGGGAACATTTCTCCGAACCACAGGAAGAGTTTTTGTTATGATTTTATATCCACATCTGCATGGAATGCTTGCTTGCCTGGAATCAAACAAATATTAATAGAACATAAACATATTTTGGCCACAAATTACAGAAGCTGCATTTTGAACATGTGGGGCACCCTTGCCATTGGCCTCTTGGGCATGTTGTGGACACTGAAGAGCAGAAGGGCTGCAGATTGTCTTAGCTGAGAATTCTCGAGAAAAATCCCCACCTACCTTGCAGAGCCTCACCAGGGTGGTGGTGCAAGTCTGTCATCCCAGGTGCTTGGGAGGCTGAGGTAGGAAGATCACAATTCAGGGACAGGCAGGGCAATTTAGGGAGACTGTGTCTCAAAATAAAAAAATAAAGGGGCTGCGGGTGTAGCTCGTTGGGAGAGCACACCCTTAGCATGTGCAAGACCCTAAGTTCAATTCCCAGCACCAAAAAAAAAAACACCCTCCTGCACACACACACTCATACTGCATGTACAACCCCACATGTTCCACAGTACTTTTACCTCCAAGAGAAACTGCAGTCTTCTATGCTGAAAATAAAATGTGGTAACAACCACAAGCACATGTGGCTAAGAGTGTCTTGGCCGCTACTTACAATGTGTGAGCACTTACCTGTCTGAAATCCCTTCTTTTCATCATTTTTGGAGGCAAACTTCATTTCCTGCCCAAAGCATGCAGAAGAGCATGTTAAACAAGTACCCACTTGCACAGGCATGCAGGACAGGATGAGGATCCGGTTTTGTGCCTCACTCCACCTGACCCTCAGACCTTGCATGGTCCAGGCAGAGGAATCTCTTGCTTTCAATTTAGGCGCCATACCATCCATATTCTTGAGCCTATGCTGTGGTGACTGTATCACCTTTGTAATGTTCACAGAAAGCACAGGAATTGCAGGAATTAACACCAGAAGGGAATATTCTCTGTGGCAGGCAGGCAACATTGCATGGGATCTCGAAAAATTCCTGGGAGTTTGAGATTGCTATTGTCTCCATCGTCCAGCTGCACAGAGTGAGGGTTAAAAATGATCCCTAATGTGCTCAAGGGTCCAAACCAGCCCTGTCTGGCTCCTGCACCTTGATTGCTCATCATGGAGTTATCTTTTAATAACTGCACTTAGTTAATAAATTGGGTGCATTATGCTTCACTAGCCAATATGCAATCAGCACTGGGTGAAATAAAAATGATAGTAATAAAGCCAAATAACACCAACATGCTAAAACATAGTTTTTAAAGTTTAAATTATACTTGAGAATTTTCTCCAGTGATTTATTTCTAAAGATAAATTGTATATACATATGTATATAATTGACTTAGAAATTGACTACTGTATATATCAACTTAACGCATAAGTTAAAATTGCAGCATCCATTTGATTATTTCAAGTTAAGTCAATGTATTATGAAATATTAAAGTGTCCACTGAAAATGAGAAATAGAGCTATATATTTTTGTGCTTGAAAGATATAAGCTTTCAATGCCATATAACAAAAATATCTATCACCCCAAGACCATATTGCCAAGAAAATTAAGCTTTCCTTTGTCCACCTAATGATTTAGTTTGGAAAAAAAGGAAACATCAAAGAAATAAATAAGTTTTAAAACATAGAAGAATCAGTGAGTTCACATTTTTGTGTAACCAACATTCCGTAAAGGGCTTCACGCATCAGTGAAAGTAGATAATATCTATTATCTTCTTACTTTCTATAGAATTTTATTTTAAAATATTTTAAATATATACAAAAGGTAAAAAATTATAATGATCCTTCCCATCCTCTTCATATAATTCAACACTTACTGGTGTGTGTGCTCTTTCCTATACCCTTATCTATTACCCATCTTCCCCTCCAATTGGTTTGATTACAAGATATATGATTTCACAGAAAATATTTCAGGGGGTATCTCTAAAATGTAATGACCTTCAAAAATAACTACCCTAAAATTACCAGACCTTAAAAAATAGCAGCAATTCCCCAGCATCATCAAAAATCCAATCATTTTATGTCTTTTTATGATTTGTTCAAATCAGATCCCCATCCCACTTATTGTAATTGGCTGATTAGTGTCTTTCAGTCATTTTTGATCTGTAGTTCTCCTCTTTCTTTTTCCTCTCATCCATTGTTGGGGAAGCGAGGTCATTTTCCCTGCATTGTGTTCCACAATCTGAGTGTATGGATTGTAAGCTAGTAGTGTATTTACACGTTCCCCGTACTTTGCGTAACCTAACAGGTCTGGATCCCTGGCGAGATTTGCTGCTCTCTTTTTCAGATTGTTTACTTTAGGATTTGCCTTTCTCCTTCAAAAGTACCTCAGTGCTGTACCATTCATAACTACCATGGATGAGGACTATTTTCCTGAGGAATGCTTTGGTGGGGACGATATATGAGATCTTTCATGGTCTGATGGAAGGAACATAAAATTTAGAGCCCTGCAGAGCTAAGCGGGAGGCGCTACCTATGAGCTTCGTGACCTTGAGCAAGCTACTTAAGCTTCAGTTATTTCATTTCTAAAACAGGAACATGAGTACTTTACTTATAATGCTGTTGTAAAGATTAATGTGAGTAACATATAAAAGAATGGAGGACACCATACGTTTCCAGTAGTGGTTGTTATTACCCTAATACTCTGTGGAGTTGCCAATGAGGACTGTACTCTCTCCCTGGAACATCCTAATTCTGTAGTATTTTTCAACACTCCCCGGTCGTTTCCTCTTCCTGGAGGCCCTCCCAAGCCCTCCTCTACCTCGTGTGTTATTAGCATTTATCAAACCATTATGAGTTTGCCTGTTTCTCTTCCTTGCTAAAATATGAGCTACTTGAAGATAACCCTTCTGTGCTTTTTATTTTGTTGATGAAATTAAGCAAGTATTAATATTTTGTCTAGTTAGTGTTATCCTTTTCTCTTAAAAAGAATACTGCTGGGCAGCGAGTTCTCCGGGAGCTGCAGCGCTCCTGGGTCCGAGTGTGGGCCGGACTCACCACCGCGAATCCCAGTCGAAAAGCGCGCACAGAGACAGGTAGGCCCCACCCAATCCCGGAGGCAAGGACGCGAGAACAAAGACCCTGCGGACATTGCAGACTGAGTCGCTGTGGCGGCAGAGAGGAGATCGGGACTGAACAGCCCAGGGACTTCTCCGGCTCGGGGTGGGGCGAGCAGGTTCTTTGAGCCAGGCAAGCAGACTCTCTGAGCCCCAC
>NW_004955465.1:11590548-11623013 GCF_000276665.1 Chinchilla lanigera | reverse complement strand
TTTGTAACTCTGTATTGTCTGTATTGTGCTTGTGATATGTTGTAAAATGTTGTATGTCTGTTAATGTTTCCCTCCTTTTATCCTTAAAATAAAAAAAAATAAATAAATAAATAAAAAAGAATACTGCTGGCCTCACCCTATAATTCCCTCATTCTGTCCTTCACAAAGGAAATGCCCATTTTAAGGCGTGATTGTATACCTGCATTTCATATCTATGAATTCCTGATGGAAACATACAAATACATATACTGGATCTTTAATTTTTATATGAGTGGTATTTACACTGCAGGCATCCTTTTGCTTCTTGCTTATTCATTGCCATGTAAATAATTTCTTTGTTTATTTTAATGGCTAGTGCTCCCATTAATTTTGCATTTATTTCAGTTTTACTTGTTTTCATTTATTTTATTTGGTGTAGAGTGTCATTTTACATGAATAAATTATCGTTTGTTTAGCCCCTTGCTCCTGAGGAACGGTTGAGTCGGTTGCTCCTTTTGCCGCCACCAGCCGAGCTCCCGTGGGCAGCCACAAGCACTTGTCCCCGGGAACAAATGCTTGAGAGTCAACACTTGTTAGTGTTCTCTGGGGAAGGGCACCCGCTGGCGGTGGGTGGCTTGTCTCCAACCTCCCGACAGAGCCCCCAAGGTATCAAGTGGTCAATCAATGCTTGTTGAAGGAAGAAATGAAAATATGAATCTTCCATTCATTTGAAAATGTAGTACTGACGGGCATAAACGTACATCACCAGGGTGCAGTTATGAAAGACATAAAGCTATCCCGATGCATCTGTAAGTGTGAATGGGCTGCTGTTTCCTGGCTTGAGCTACAGAAATTCCTGTGCAAAATTGTGGGAGAAATGAAGACGTGATGCTAGAGAGAAGCAGCTCCTGCCCCAGGCTGACATTAGCCATGTACCCACCTCAGTCCCAGAGACAGAGCTTCATTCGTTACTGTGACAAAGCCGAGCCAACAGCACGGCCCTGATTTATGGCACCAGGACTGCAGAGGGGTGCAATGCCCCACACTGAAGGCTTCTTCATTTCCATGTGAGTGACCATAGGCTGGGTGAGGTATACACAGAGACACTTTGCCCTAAGCAGCTGCCAGAGACACACTCTGCCATGTGTCAGAAGGAATCTGAGATTACTGAACCGCTCTTAGAAGAGTTTTAGTGTCTGTACTTCTTTGGGAACTAAATTAGGAATGCTCAGAACGTGGTCCTTTTCCAACTTTCCCACCTGTGAACCTCAGACACGCAATGGTAATGTCAGGAGTCCATCTACCCCTAACCATGGGACCACATAGCTCTTCCCTAAGCAATCCATTGCCAATAGGGATGACATCATTCTTAGGCCAATTAGATCCACCACCTAGAGATTAGGAGGAAAGAAGCATCCTTGAGCAACTAAGGGCACATGGAAAGGTGGACATCTGAACAAACATAAAGTGCTGTGAGCATAAGCAGGGTATGAATCCCGAAGAGACAACCAGTGCTGTCTGCACGGTCCGCAGACTTCTCACCATACATGAACAGGGCCACGCCTTCAGGAAATACGTATACTCACTCTGGGTAACGTAGCCTTCCTCACCCAGTAGTTTCTCAAGTTTAAACAGCAACGCAAAGAACAAACCAAGAGAGTTGTAGTTAGAAACAAAACTCGTTTGAGTATAATGGAAGAGGTTCTGCTAGGCCAACAATTCTGCTATAATTGAAGTGATAAATTGCAGCAATCATACTCAGTAGAGAGTTAGAGAAGCAAAAGGTACTACAGAAACTAAATGCCAAAAATTTGAAAAAAAAAAAAAATTTTAACACCCATGTGGCAGAGACTTGGTTCCAGCCTGTGGTGCTATTGGGAGGTAGAGGAACCTTTAGATGGCAAAGCCTCATGAAAGTCTTTGGCTGCTGGAGGTGTGCCCTCGAAGGGGGCGGGGGCCCAGGCCCTCCTCTACCCTTTTGTTTCCTGGCCCTGAGATGCAGCTTTGCTCCACCACAGCTCTGTCATCATTACATACTTCTTGCCGCAAGCCCAGAGCAGGGAGATAACCAACCATAGACTGAACCTCCAGAACCGTGAGCCAAGCTATTCCCTTTGTAAGTTGATTTTCTCAGATATTTTGGAAATGAAGGAAATCCGGCTAACAAATGCTCTTTTGTGTGTGCATGCTCATTTTTAAATTTTTCTGTGCTATATATTTTATAACAACATCATTGAGGTATAATTCATGCACAAAGTCCACATATTTAAAGTACATGGTTCAAACATTTTTAGATTATTAACAGAGTTCCAAAAAGCAAATTTAGAGCGAAACCACTACAGTCAATTTTAGAACAAAAAAATCAAGAATTCCCTATTCCATTTGTTCATTTACTTTAGCCCTGCCTTCCCAGATCCAGGCACTGTGAACCTACTTTTTATCTCTGTGGATCTGTCAATTCTGGACACTTCAAATAATTGAAATCATATAACAGTTGTTATTTTGTGACTGGCTTCTTTCACTTAGCATAGCATTTTTAAGGTACAACCATGTGGTATCATGTAACAGTATAACATTTCTTTCTGTTTTCCTAACTATGGTAAAATATATATGTGAAATTGATCGTTGTAACCATCTTTCACTGTTGAGATCAGTAGTATCAAGTTGGTGTCCAATCTCCAGAACTTTTTCCCCTCACCGAACTGAAATGCTGTACCCAAGAAACCACCAATCACTCTTTTCCCCCTCTGACACCACTTTCTGACAACTCCTATTCTACTTTGTTCCTATGAGCTTGACTATTTCAGATACATCAGGAAAATGAACTTGTATAGTATTTGTCCCTTTGTGGCTGGTTTATCTCATTTAGTATATGAAGTCCTCAATGTTTACCCATGTTGGAACATATGTCAGAATTTCTTTTTTAAGGCTGAGTAGTATTCCACTGTATATGTACACCACATTTTGGATTGTTTACCCATTCATCACCAGACACAGATTGCCCCCTCCTTTTAGCTGCTGTGAGTAATGCTGCTATGGGGGTGAGGGCAACTGGGGCCCAGCTCTGTTATCCTGTCACACCTGAGGTAGAGCTCCCACCCGTGAATGAGAGCTAATGGAGGGAGGAAGGCGCCCTGACTCAGCCACAGGCCTCAGGATGCGGCCCACTCGGCACAGGCCCAGAGGCGTGAAGAGTGCTGGCATCTGCCCACCCAGGCTGAGCAGTGGTGGGACAGGAAACCCTGAATTCTTGGCCAAACCCAGCGTCATGGCTGCCACCATGCTGAGCTAGCGGGAAGAGGGCTGCGTCTCGAGTGTCACAGACTCTTGCTTTCCTTGCAGGAGCAACTCCCCAACAGTACTGATGAATTTGCTCTGTGCTCCGGGGACAGTGTCCAAAGATTTTAAATGCTTGGGTTTTTTCAAAGCAATTTTCATCCAGGCTGAGAGCATGTGTTTAGTAGGCACATTGGGTTCAATGTCCAGCACCACAAAAATCTCCTTTTCATTCATTATGCTTGTTTCTGTAGGGAACGGATCATGGAGTTCTTCACACCACTGTTCCAGAAGCCAGTGAATCATTTGTGCCCACTTCAGCATCATCATTCTTAGGGGAGAACATTCAAGAAATTGTAAACAAAAGGATGGAGAGATAAAACCACCTTCGTGTCATAGCAATGGGCATTAGAATATATGCTTTTAAAAATAAGCAGTTTCAAAGATAGATGCCAAAGTACCACGCAGATTCCTCCTTGCTGGATGAAGAGACGCTCTGCCATCCCTCGGCCATGGTGCCAGGCTGCTGTGCTGGGAGGAAACCTGGGCTACATGGACAGGTTCAGCTGAGCCCAGCCCTGGGCCAGCGGAGGTGCCCGGTCCTCCCCAGCTGTGCGGCAGAGGCCCTGGACACTGTGCAGCCGACACACACTGTCCCCACGTGTGTCATCCAGAATCTCAGCATAATAAAATGGCTTCTTGACACCATCTCATTTGATGTGGTTGGTTAAACACCAATAGATACCTGGAGTGAGAAGGCCCCAGCTTTCCTGCAGGATGTGTTCAGTAATAGTTCTTGGCTTGGTCTGCTTGCTGTTGCTATAACAGAGTTCCACAGGCTAGGTAACTCGTAAAGGATAAAAGCTTCTTTGGCTCCTGGTTCTGGAGGTGGGAAATCCAGCAGTGAGGCCAGGTCACTCCTCAGCATCTGGGGAGGCCTCATGCCACTCCCTAACATGGCACAGGTACCAAGTGGAAAAAAGCAAGGTCTCATCTGACCTCCCCCATAAGCTCATTCAGCCCTAACCACCCCAAAGCTCTTTCTCCAGTGCATTGACATATGGTTTCGGGGTTAGGTTTCTGGCACATGCACCTGTAGGGGACACATTCAACCCCGAGCAGCTCTGTTTCCTTTTCCTACACAGCTTCATCAGAAGCTTGCAATTGCCTCAAACATTGCACAATTCAGGAAAGATCCTGGACCGTGTGCCACTGTGTGGGAAATCCCCCGGCCTGGCACATCCCCAGAGCTGCAGCAATGGTTTCAGTGACCTCGGGTCCAGCCCAGGAACCCTGACCCGATACCAGCTCCCACCGTTGCCGGTGCTAGGAGAAAGGACAGGACTGGGGCTGAGGAGAGTCATGAGGTGGTGCTCACCTGGCTGCTGCATCCAGGATCTGAGGCTCCGCCTCAAGGTTCACAGTGTCACTGGGGCGGCACTCACAGAACCCAGACAAATGCAGGAGCAAGGAGCTGCTCCTTGATCAGCAGCAGCACCACCCATGGGAGCCTTTTCTGCCTCAAGGGGAAGCTGAATAAGAGTGGGGAGTATGATTAGTGAGCAAAGGACCAGAACAAAGAGTGTTCTAAAACACAGGGCCGGGCATGGAGCTTGCCTAGTATCCACAAAGGCCCAGCCCCACAAAATGACAGAACACGTGAGTGAATGAATTTAACGGGAATCAGATTCAAATCCATGTGCCGATCCAGCCCCTCAAGGGTAAGGGTGAGCAGAGCAGGGACAGCGTCTCCGTCCCCGGTTGCTCACCAACCTCTTTCCTGATGGATCCTAACCTGCAGGTGCATTCAGACCGCTCTTGGGGGGAGAAGGGCTTCCCGTGGCCAGTTCTCATGTGGAGAGGAGCTTCAGTATTGCATTATCTTCCAGTTTTGAACAGAAGCTGGAAATACCCAGGCTTCCCCTTTTAAATCCTTGATTTTTACAATAATGACCCAGAATGTTTGGAAACACAGCGTGTATCCAACAAAACACATTTGCAGGGTGTGCCAGGCTGTACCTCCTTAGCAGGCGGGGCACAGCCAGGCCTGCTCATGGAAAGCCCCTCGAGACTGTAGAGGGAAACTCCCGGCCCCACTGCGGGCACCAGGCCCACTCCGTGCCCCTCCCACCCCTCCAAGGGAACTGTGGCCACCGACAGTGGGAGTGTTGCCTCCTGTGGTCGCGTCTGCTGGGAACACCAAAGGCGGGGTGCGCGCAGATCAGCATTTCCCCACACTGGCGGGCAAGCACGCCGTGAAGCCTGCCAAATGCTGGGAACTTGGGCACAGCATGGAGACTCAGCGGGCAATGGGAGCTACACTGCTCCCTGTGTGCGCCCCAGGGAGTGGTACTCTCTGCACTGCATCCAGAGCAAGCCACAGTAAGGCAGTGCTGGGCCAGCTGCAGCAGCCTCCCTTATCCTCGGCAGAGATGGTCCCGCCCCCCGTGGGCTCCTGAAATTCCAGCTATCACTGAACCCTTTGACACTGTTTCTTTCCTGAGTATATACACAGCTAGGATAATGTTGAATATATAAATAAGGCACAGTAAGAGATTAGTAATGTTAACTAATCATTAGAACAATTATAAGAACATGCTGTGAGGAATATTAGATAGACATGCTCTCTCTGTCTTAACATGTCCTGCTGTGTTTTCACCCTCTTGCTTTAAGAAGCACTCCCCAGTTTCTCTTTGCTACATGCAATGCCAGCTTTACCATACTTGCATTTGGGGGGAGTTACTGAGTGAAATCAGGGGTGCTTAAACCGAAGCACTGCAGTACTGGGACAGTCCAGCTGATAACCAAGACTACGTGACCAGCAGGTGACAGTGCACGCCCCAAGAGGGACAGAGCAGGGTAAAGCAAAATTTCATCATGAACACTGTGCAACTTAAAGCTTATGAACTTTTTGCTTTTGCACTTTCCGTTTAGTATTTTTGCACTTCAGGTAACCAGAACAAGGAAAGAGGATCCGAGGACCAGGGAGAGCTCTTGCAATCCCGATTCCTGTCCATCCTCAGTCCCGGGCAATTCGGCTAACCTTTCCTTGGGTGTTTCTGTCTCATCACAGGTTCCCAGCCCACACACCTGTCCCTGGGGGTGCACACCCCGCTGGACCTGCCCGGGTCTTGCAGCCTCCAAGGGCCCTGTGTCCTGACCAGAGGTCTCTTCCACAACACGGCCTCTGAGCCCCGGCACAGTTCCAGGTATGATGTGTTCCTCTATCAGATCATGATCAGATTGATGGCTTTAGAGAGGCAGTTCTCACAGGCACAAATCCAGAAGCTTTGAGCCAAGTGCTGCCTGGGCCAGCCTGTGTCCCTGAGCTTGGCACCTGCTCTCCTGGCACGCTGGTTTCTCACGGGGAGGAAGAGCATGCTCTGGGGGTCTCCAGGAAGATGCACTGCGGACTAACCCCACAGCCGTGCTCACTGGGTCTCTCCTTCCCATACCTCTTAATCTTCGTCCCAGCCAGCAGCTCCATAGACCTGAGCTTCCCTCCCTCTTTTGCAACCTGGATCTCCCTGCCATCCTCTGGGGAAGAGTGGTGTGGAGGACTCAGGTTGGGCACCAACACCCACAAACACAGGAGTGGAGCTCTCCTAGCCAGTGCCCTCTCTAGGTGTGGGTGGGTGGGGGAAGCCAGACCCTTCACAGCCCAGAGAGCTCTGCTGACTGAGTAGAGCTGGGACAATAAAACTCACAGCCTCTAGGTTCCCAGGCTCTTTGTCAACCCATGTCACCTCAGCTCATGCAGACTGTCCCCGCACTCCCCTGGGAAGGGTTTAAAAGCAAAAGTCTGGGTTTCAGAAAACACCAGCCCCTGACAGTTCTGAATTGTAGTGCAGAGCAAGAGAGAGGAGAAGGTGCCCTGAGCCGGGCGCTTGCAGGACGGATGATTCTACCTGCAGACCCACGAGATCAGGTTGTCACTCAGCTCCTTCCAGAAGGCAGCCAAGGTCCCCGCAGCCCAGTCGGGAGCCGTGGCCCAGTCTCAACACCCACACCTGCGGCCGGAGGAGGCCACGGGCTGAGGGTCCTTTGACAAAGCACTGCTTCCAGAAAGCTCTCTTTCCCTAAGCGGCCAACCCGGAAGCTCTGTTTTGCTTTCTTCTCGCCCAGGCCCTGGCCCTGCCTCTGCGCAGCCCCCCACAGGGATGAAAGGCCACCCTCGTTCTGTGGGAAGGGAGGGTGCAGCTGCCCGCACCCCAGAGCACAGCTTTGATGACTCAAGCACCCGTGTCCACAGGCTCTGTGACGGAACCTGGGCTGGTGGGAGCGAGGAGGAGGATGCCAGTGAGCACCCGCAGCCTTCTTCTCTCTGAACTCCTGTCCCTGGTAGGAACGGAAATTAAAACTTTGTTTTTAATTTTTAGTATGACCCATAGTGCTGAGGGGTCACGGCCTGGAGTTTGGAAAACTCAGGCATGGAAAAAACAGTCTAAAACGCTATGCCTGAGGTCTGTTCCCGAGCCACGGCCCCTCCGGCCACTGAAGAGTCAAACAGGTGGTGCAGTTACCACGCAGGTCAAGTCCCTGCCATCAGGAAGACAGAATTCACATCCCCGCAGTCGTGGCTATATAGCAGTACCTAGATTTGCCATTTACCAAGCAATTTTTGCAGAATGACGAGCCTCACACACAGTGGTGGTTCTGTAAGATTCTAACGGGTCCAAAACACTCCTGTTGCCTACAGTTTTCACTATAACTGTTCTGTTTGGATATTTTGGTACACAGACACTCCCCACTGCGTTCCACTGCACATGCTATTCAGTGCAATAATAGACTGCCCAGGTCTGCAGGGTAAGAACAGGGCATGCCACAGACCTCATCCTAGCCTGGACACCTAACGACGTGCTCTGCACGACATATTCTGCCATTAAGTGCCGTGTGACTGTGTGGCAATACTTGAACTTGCAATTCACCTAGTGATTTCCACCATGCATTTGCACTTGGACTCATATGGACCCTCCACTCTCAAGTTCTAACATGCTAGCATTTCTGAGGCAAGGGTGAGGCTTTTGGTGCGAGGTCAGTTTATGAAATAACCCGACAATAAATGAAGGAAGAGAAGTTGGACAAAACAACAGCCAGGGTCAGACTCAGTTGTGTCTCGGAGCACAACTTAGTGTAACGGGAAACTTAACCCGTACAGCTTGGGCTGGGGACATAGCTCCGTGACTGTGTCTGCCCTGGCTTCAGTCCCCTGCCCTGCAAAAAAGAAAAAGAAAAACAAGCAACATCCCAGCAACCTGAGAAGGCCGCGCTCCTCAAGAATGGCCAGCTAGTGTAGCGTCTCATGGGAACAGAGGGTGATTCTCGGGGAAACTAGTGACCACGAGCAAGCAGGGAAAGCCCTGCTGCTCTCCTTCAACCCTTTCTTCTCCTTCTTTCTTCCTTTCTTTCATTTCTTTGTAGAAGAGATGAATCAGTCGTCACCACTCCAAACCGCGTTTAGGATCCGTTTCCGCCCAGCCCTAGAGACTCGTCCCCTGTCCTCATCACAGCCACCAGCCAGCCCCCAGCAGCGTCTGCGCTTCGGAACCTTGCTCTGGGATGAGCGGAGCAAGCACCCTCCAGCTTCTAAATGTACTGCGGAGTCCTGGGGAAAAGAAGGCAAAGAGCAAAGGCAAAGGCAAAGTGGGAAAGGCTCCAGGCCCCTGGCGGAGCCCCCAGCGGCCGTCCCCGCCCACACTTGGCCGTGGCCTCTGCATCACTTTGGCTGTCTCTCGCCCCACACTCCGCTTCCACCTTCTGCTGGCAAACCCCTCCCAGAGGGACAAAGGGCACCCGCGCTTCCCCAGGACACTGGCTGCTCTGAACTCACCCGGCAGCTGCCAGAGCCCTGAACGGGGCGGGGTTTGGACCTCCTGTCCACAGGTCCTTTTCAGGCCTCAGAAGTCCCCTGCACCGCGGGCCAACTTGGAAAGGGCTTGTGGAAGGGAGATGAACAAGCACCTCCTGGCTGTGCAGTCTCCTGGTGACCGCAGCCCCAACAGCCCTCCTACCGGGACTGGCATCTGCAAGGATCCAGGGGCAGGCCAAGAGTGCCAAATAAAGAAAGATGTCTGAAAACAGGCAGAAGAGGGAGACGAAGGCGGGGCTGTAAAGCGAAGTGTAGCATCAGAGCGACTGGAGACCTTAACAGCAGCCTCAAAAACCGACGTTAGCTTTGCAGTCTTTAAAGCGTGAGAAGCAGGACTAAGAAGAACAGAGAGAAACTTGGATGCCGCCCGTGTCAGGGTGTCCCTGCAAAGAAGGAACAGCAAGTCCCAAGACAGAGGCAGGAACAGACACTGCGACTTCTTAGCCAGAGGAGGCAAGGGCCCAGCCTTTGACAGTGACGTCCAGCCCTCGGAACTGGAGCCAGAGCTTGGTGCGGCGCAGCCTGACTTCCAAGGCCCCCAGTGGGATTTATGTTGACATTTAGGCTTTATTAGAAAATCCTGGTTTTGAACAACTCAGAAAGAGAAGCACCACAAGGCAAGAGCCATGAGGCACAGGGAGGGGCCGGAGGGCCTGAGGGGATGTCCAGCTGCCGGGGAGGAAGGTCCACCATTCTGTTTTCCACATTTCCTTGCTGGAATTTGTTACTCATCCAAGCCCAGCTGATAATTGAGCGGGGTATTCCACAGTCTCTCCAAAAGCAATAAGGCCGCATGTCCAAAACTCAGAGGTTGCAAAAGCCTCACATCCAAAAAATTGTAGAGAGTCCTCTATGGCAACCATCTCATACCACATAAATTCCGCTGCTGTCACACACTGGCCCTGGTTCTTTCCATCTCTTACGTGGGCTTTGAACAGACCATAAATCCATTGATGGGTGAGTCAGACTTTGACCACAATCCTTTCCACAAAGGCTGGGTTAGGTAAGATGAATCTAAGCTCAGGGGCCGTCCACAGGCAAAGTCAGATTCCCTCTTCATAAATTGAGGGCGCAACGAGGGGGTGCGGAGCTCGGTGGGTTCTCACTCGCATCCACCGTCACTGATCCTGCTTTAGCTGTGCAGACAAACGGCAGGGAAAGCCCCTCGTTCATGGGTTCTGCTCTCATCCACCAGCAACTGAGCATGACTGCGGTTAACTGTGGACAACCTGCACCTTGAGCTCAGCGGCCTAGTCCCTAAAATTAGCCCCTACTCGGCCTCCAGCTCTGATCGCAAGGCTTTACCTTGGAACTTACAAGAAGCAAGGAAAAAATCAAGTAATGTCTTGGGGGAAACAAGCAGAGAAGATTGAAGAGACACGGGGGTGGGGGCCGCAGAGGGTCCCACCTCCGGCCTAGGGCCAGGAGAGGGGACTGTCTGAGTTCCGGCTCAGCCTTGCCAATTGCTAGAGGCATTTTGCAGGCTGAGTTTAGCAGTCCCACTAGGCGAAGATCTCGACCTGGAGTACCTCATCCTCCAGGCTGAAAAGAGACCAGAATGAGGCAAGTCCTGGCTCGGAGAGGACACTGGGTCCCCACGTGAAAAGCCCCAGGAAGGAGAGCGGCCGCACAGTTATTAGTTCGCTTTTGTGGCAGATACTGAGAAGCAGTGGGAAGGTGACAGGGAAAGGGACCGTTCCAGAGAAGTTCTGGGTATCAGTGAGCACCAAATCCTTCTAAGCGGATGATGTCACACAGTCGCTAATAGGATTTTTACCGAACGCATAATGCACCGAGCACACACAAAGAGGTAAAACACTGAGGGTTTTCACTGGGAACAAGGCTGGCTTTATTCTGTGGATCGTAACCTTGGTTCAGCCCTGTAAGAAGACCGCAGACAGTTTGCAGCACCCCAAGTTCAGGGAAACATCGAGACGCTGGAAACCTTCCAGAGGGGAACCACAAAGCTGAGTTGCAGGCTGCGACACCTAAGGTCAATGGCATTCATCCCTGACTGAGGGCAGTAGCTCTAAGGCAACCAGGGCAAGAATGACCTAAAAGTGTCCACGGGCCTGCCCCAGGAAGGTCTCCACTCTCCCAGAATGGGACACAGGCAGCTTCAGACCCCACCCAGGCTCCCGGCCAAAGAGCCAGCTGTATAATTAAGCTGCAGCTTCCAGGCCCTCAGCGGCTCACCTGCCATACTGGGACTGGCAGAGCCGTGCTGTCCTCCTGTCCCCTAAGCCTTTGTTGTATAGGTTGTCATAAGCAGCTAGCTACCTAGGGTCTTCTGCAGGAGGGATTCAGGCAAGGAGTGGACATGTGGTGTCCTTCGACACAAAGGTGAGGAGACAAAGTCCCCAAGGATTTAGAGAGGACATTATCTCCCTGGTGGTCCCCGAGGAGGGTTGGCTGTGAGGGCTCCCATGCACAGACAGCCCCCAGAGCCGCCCCTCTGCCACCCAAACCATAGCACAGAGGAAAAGCAGGTGGGCAGGAAGCAAAACCACTGAACTTGGACACGAGTCCATGGGACTCGGCTTCATCTTGTGCACTAGGTAGACCTCAGGCTAGTCACACAGTGTTCCCCACCTCCAGCTCCTACTGATGCAACATACAGATGGTAAAAGGGGGTAACACCTCCCCCATACTTCAAGGGGCTCTGGTGTTGCTAAAATGAGCACATTTGTACGTTTAAAATACTTTGAATGCTGAAGAGTGCCATATAAATGGAAGATAAACTTTTTATAACCTTCCATTTCATAATCTTAACTATATATGGATATCAGCTTGCTATCATGTACTGAGAAAATGTCCCCAGTATTCTGTGGGTGTTCCTTGTCTGCTATGCAAGGTTCTGGACAAACTACAGTGGACAAGAACAGACGTTTCACTGGGGACTTTCACGTCAATGTTTGAAAGAGAATCCAAGGTCTGGGACAAAAGACTAAATAAATAAAATGTGGGCTCTACGTGCAAAGGAATACTATTCAGCCTAAAAAAGGAAGGAGATTCTGACATATGCTGTGACTTGGATGAGCCATGACGATATGACCCTGAGTGAAATGAGTGGTCACAAAAGGGCGAATACTATGCAATTCCGCGTACCTGAGGGGGCTCATAGCGTGGTCAGCTGCGTGGAGGCAGAACTTCCAATGCTCACCATTAGGAGACGCCAAGTGTAAGTTCATTTAGGGAATCTGGAGATCGCCCTCTCAGTTTTTTAAGTGGAGTTTTCCTGTAATGAGACAAGTAACTCTAAAGTTGATATGAAAGAGAAAAAAAAGAAAGTCAGGAGAATCCTGAAAAGAAAGAAAAATGAGGAAGGACAAGTTTCAAGAATTTTCAATCCTCTAAAGATTCAAGAGTTAAAACTGGAAGGAGAATAGACTCATGGAGTGGAAAGCTCGGAAACGGAGTCAAATGAGCATGCAAAGTGTTTCATAAACGGCACTGTGTAACCTGTGACAATAAATACCGGCATTTATTCTTATTTTCCCTTCACTCACGGTAATCTCACTTTACAGCACATGAGGTGATAATTTGATACATGGATCCAACAGGTGGTGATCAAACCAGGGTAACTGACACTTCCACCTAAGGCAGGGGTGTGAGGGCTCCCCTCTTTCCTAACTGGTGCACAGCCTGGCCGTGAACCCCTGGCCCCAAGTGATCCTCTTGCTTCATCCTGCCCAGTGGCTAGAGCTGCAGCCTTAGTATACCTCACTTGGCTTTCAGAAGGACTTTTATGTGGAGTGATCAAAAAACACAATAAATGTTTAAATTTTTTAAAATGTATTACAGCAAAAGACACATTTCCATTAGTATCCCTCAAAACACACTTTTAGAGTCTTCTTTCATGCCTTTAGTTGCACTGTTGGGGCCGCCTTGGTGCCTGAATTGATTCAAAACATTTGCGTTTCATGTTCATTCTGACCTTGGGGAAGAGCCAGCAGTCCTGCGATGCCAGATCTGGTGAATAAGATGGATGAGGACGCAGTGCAGTGTTTGTACGGGCCTGACTTTCTGTTCCATGGCACTTGGCATGAACATTCGCTGTATTTTTCATCACACCTGGTAAAGACACTCATGAAAGAGAACTTCCGGGATGGCTTCAGAAAGGGGCTAGCATGAAGGGATAAATGTGTTCAAAGAGAGGGGAAATATTTTGAGAAGGATTAATGGCAGTGTGATTTGTATCGCAGTAATTATTATACTCGCCATATATTTTGATCAGTGTGGGCTGCTGTAACCAGGAAGCCATCTGGGAAAAGACACACTGGGTCTACCCATCCAAGAATACACTAGAATAAATTCCAGAGTTGTCATTGACTTAAGCACAAGAAAATAAAAGCGTAAAAATCATAGAAAAATTCAAGGGCAGATACCTCTAAAGCCTTAATTAGGAAGATCTTTTTAAATAAGACTCAAAAATTCAATCGTCATTTCAAAAAGATTGTGAGACTGGTTAATTATCCAAATTAAAAACTTATATATGATAAAAACAGCATAGATCATACAGATATTAGATATTAGGGAATTACTGACTTTTCTTGGGTATAAAAAATATATGATGATTGTGTAAGAAAATGTTCTTATTTTTGGAAGATACATACTTAAGTCCTTGAGTTTAAAGAAATTCTATTTCTACTTTTACCAATATGCACATACCCACACATGCACATAGAAATAAGACAGATCAGGTAACCACTGTCAATTATTAAATTTGGGGGGTAGATGTATCTCGCCTATCACTGCATTGGTTCTTTCAATGGTTTATTTATTCATAATAGAAAGTTGAAAAATATACCATCAACAAAGTCAACAGACCAATAACAAACTGAAAAAAAAATTTGTAATTCATATCATAGACAAGGGTTAGTCTTCCTAATACATAAAGAATTTCTATAAATCCCAAGGAAGAAATCTCATAGCCCAACAGAAAAGTGAGAATAAGAAAAAGAAAGTTCACAGAAAAGAAATATGACTATATGAAAAGATGCAAAATCTTACTCAAAGGAAATCTGCATTAAATGACATTGTGATGGCTACAGTTCTCAGAAGACGAGCAAAAATCCAGAAGTTAGTCAATATGTTAGTTGGGAAATAAGCACTGTCAGCCCTGGTAAAATGGCAAAGTGGTAAAACAGCAGTGGAAAGGGAACTTATAACTATCAAATGTATAAAATGACTTACCTGTGACCCAGCAATCTGACTTCTGTGAATTTGCTTTATGGACAGTCTTGCATAAAGGTATGATGACATATGTCCAATGTGATCTATTCAGTCATTGTTCATTAGAATAAAAGACCAGCAGCAATACCTGTACCCATCTGTGAAGGATTGGTTAGATAAGCCTCAGCACGTCTACGGAGCCCCAGGCAGCTCTAAAGAACGTCCCTGTATACCAAGGAGAAAACAACAGGATATATTGCCTAAATTTTTAAAAAAGTAGCAATATATCTTGCATTGTGGGATTTTAAAAGAACAAGAAAAATGAGAATTTTTTAAAAATTCTTTTAAAAATGTTGGGGGGGATTGTAAAAAGAAAAAAATACCAATTTTTAAGAATTTCTTTCCATCATGAATATATATGTGCTGACCCTTCCCGGTGGAAGTAGTCAGTCTGGCGCCATGTGAAGGCAGGGTGAGGCTTGGGTGGCGCCCTCTCAATGCCCACCTTGTTGGGTCTTTTTCTACTGAAACCACAGTTCTGTTTCGCCCACTCAAACCACAAAAATGTAACTTAAAAGATAAAGAAAGTCTTCAAGATCTTTACCTTGGTTTTTAAATAAAGACTTCTTCAATGTAGGTGACCTTGGTTTTAAAGAAGATTTTATAGGTTATTGGGTCGAAACTTTGATTCTCGACCTTCCATCATTATATAACCCTGCTGACCTTTTCAAAATTCTGCAAAATCACCTGTAGCTTGGGGCCATGTGGCAAAGTAACCTTTCCGATGTAGAGCTGGAAGTCCCTGGCTTCAGGAGCTAGAAAAGGGGGTTTCCTCTAACTCATGCCCCTACTGTGCATGGTTGCCAGGAGATGCTGTCCTGTCCACCCCTGCCTCTAGGGGGCTCACATGTTGTCCATCCACATACCCAAGAAACAGACTGGAAGTGAGAATATCCACAGTGCAGGCGTGTTGGCCTTGGTCCAGGCAAGGAGGGGAGCAGCGTTGCTCCAGGTGGACCTCATTCAACACCAACCCAATGCGCGGCTGTCGCTCCCAACCGCCCAACAGGCCTCCATGTGACTCTGCCTCTGCTCCCAAGCCCGCCAAGTGACCATGGATGAGCACGCAACTCCGGCCTCCGTCTGAAGCCCCCGACACTCTGCCAGGACGGATGGGCTCTGCTGGGCTTGCCAGGGTCCCTGGAAGATGCCGACCGAAGATTGGGACTTTGTCCTCCAATTTATCTTCCTAAATTCTTTGCCCCCCGCCCCACGGCTTCAGATCTTCTGTTTTTCTTTTGTTGAATAAAAAGACACAGGGCAATAAAGGTTTGAATATAAAAAGCTAGACACTTTAGTTTTTCGGAAAACAGGTGATGTTTGTGTCCAACTGTTTATTAGGGGCCTTCTGGAGACTGCGTCAGGCTAAAGAAAGAGCTGCTAAAGAAGGAAAGGGAAATAGGAGGAGTGGGAAGGAAAAGCAGCCCGGCTGCACCATGGCTTTTGTAGGGGCTCCCTGGCCCCCAGGAGGCAGCCGATCACCAGGCCAGCACCATTTTTTCTGGGTGCTGGGGAAAGGCTGCTGCTGAGGGCAGCTCTGATAGCAGCTCCCTGGGTGCTTGGGCAGGTTGGGGGTGCTGGCTGGAGTGCCACACACCTTTGCCCTCCACCAGCTCTGGGTGGCCACTTCCTACAGTATTAGAAAGAAGCAAGGCCTTGGTGAGGGGAGCGGGATGAGCTGGCCTCGCGTCCTCACAGTGGACAATGCGCATGTCGCCCCAAGAAATGGATGCTGCAAGGGACACAGCCAGGCCAGGCTTCCCCCCTGCAGCCGCTCTCAGTGTGCCGTCAGTGCCCGGCCCCTCTCCCGTGCTGCTTCACACCCCTCATCCGCAAGTCCCAGCCCCATGGTGTGTTTGCACGTGCCGAGAAATCCCGCAGTCCGGTCCCAGAGGCCACCTGCTCCTCTGGCCGCCGCTCCTGGCACACAGACCACACAGACAGCATCTTTATCCCCATGGAGAAAGTGGACTCACTTGGTCTCCCCGGCCCAGCCTGAGCGTGGAGGTCCTGCGTATGTCTCCACGCCTGAGTCTGGGCCCTGTGTGTACACACTGAGTTACAAGAGCGTGTGTGTGAGAGTGTGGGGTGAGTGTCTGCTGGGTGTGCCGGCACCGGTGTGTTTGCATGTATCTGAGTGCATAAGTGTGTAGGTCTAATGTGTGCAGCTTGTGGGTGTGTGTAAATTGTGTGAGTGTATATCGATTATGGGAATGTGTCAGTGTGCAGCATTTAAGTGCTGGTATATACAGGAATGGACTGGTATACAGAATGTGTTTAAGTGTTAGTGTATCTATTGCATAAAAGTGAGTGTGTATGTATGTTGTGGATCAGGTGTGTGTGTATCTGCTTATGAGAGTGTATACTGGCTGTGAGAGTGGGTTCAAATGTTTGTGTGTGTATGTGTGTGTGTGCGTGAGACAAAGACAGAGACAGAGACAGAAAGATCTCTCAGTAACCAGACTAAGCTTTGGGTGTGGTCGAACACAGCCAACCTCTTTAAATGAAAAATTCCTTTTTTCCTTGACTCAAAGGCCTGAGAGCTCTGGCAGGAACGCTCCAGAAAAATTTACCTTTGGGCAGGCATGGCCCAGTACCAGGCAAGAAAGGTTTCAGCCTCAAAGAATTTGGCAGAAAGTTGTGAGCAAGTGAATAAAGGAGTTGGGCAACGAGACTCCATAGATCGGGGCACGAGCCTGTCTCCCCTGTGAACAGCGGGAGCACTGGTTCGCCGCTGCGTGGTCACGGTCCCCAGGGCGACGGGGCTGGGTGTGTATGGCTTGGCCACTGCAGAGTGACGTCCCAGGAAGATGTTTGGGAGCTTATGTTGAGTGACCTTCGTGGAAATGTGCCATACTGCAGACTTTAGCGAAAAGCTAGATGCCAATCCTAGAGCTGTCTCCTGCCCAGGGAACCTTGCTGGAGGAGAACTCCACAATTATCCTCTCCGCCACAAACAAGAGCACATGCAACAGCGTGTCTGTCGTGACATTCACAGCCAGCGCTTGCAACGTCCCGGAACATCTGCCAAGACACAGTGTGAAATGCAGAGGTGAGGCCGTTTCCCGATAACATATGACCCACAGCACTTGTACCCCAGCTCTCTGGATAAAGCGAGGAAGCCCCTGCCACAGGCTGCACTGAGCTGGCAGCCCGACTCCACCACACCCTTCCCTTCACCTGTGTCATTCACTTCCCAAATGAACAGAAAAAGCAAGAAATGCTCCTAAGAACGCTGAGTCCGAGAGGTGCTCCTATCTGCCCTCTACTGTGAAGCAGTTCACTGTTCTTCTTTTAATCACCGTTTTCATTCTTTCAGTGAACACAAGCTGAGGGTCTGTTTTTGGGCCAAGAACTGAGAAGACGGAGATGGGTCAGAAACAGATGTCGCCGTCTGTCAATAAGTCACTCTCCCTACGCTCCTACCCGAGGCTTCTACCTGAGGCTCCTACCTGAGGCAGACACTGGCTGGGGGCTTCTTTTTCACCTAATACCCAACAATTAAGATCAATTTCATTTTTAAAAATCTGTGTTCCAGCAACGGCCAGCAACTCCAGACTATGGTTTGGAGTGAATCTGCCAAGCCAGGCACAGAGCGGGCACTGGGGGATGGCAGCTGTGACTGTCATTACTCAACTGCAAATGTGAGCCCTGTTTTCAATTGCGACAGAACCAGAGCAGGCTCACCTTATCTCCTAGCACCTAGCACATTGCCCGGCGGGCAGTGGATGCTGGACAATTTTGTGATGCTTTTCTCACGCACAGAGATGTCTGATACCAAGCCTCGAGCTGATCAAAGTCAAAGAGGACTGTGAGAATCCGCACGACTCCCCTTGCTGAGTGACTTTGCGGTGATATTCAAACATGCTACTACCCACTGCTCTATGTGTGCCACTGCCTGCCTGAGAACTGTGACAGGAGGCTGGTGAGCCACAAGATTTCAACAAGGCAGTTACGAGACTGGTGTCGGCCCCACTGGGCCTGGTGAGGTTCAAACCACCATGAGCTGCTGCTGAGGCACCTCCCGAAATATTTGTTTGGTAACTGAGGCTGAGATGATTATCAGTGCGCCATGAAAACATGCTCAAAGGGAAGTCGCCAGGAGCTACTTTCCTCCCCTGGCAGCCGATGGCCTGTGTTTCCACGGCCAACACCAAGTGGCGCTGCTCTCTGCAGCAGGCAGTGACCGCGTCTTGGGAAATCACCAGAAGGGCAGCAGGGCCATTTCAGGCTCTGACAAAACAGGAAGTGGCCCCTAACAAAACAGGAAGTGGCCCCTAACACATACAGAGAGAAAAAAGAGAGCGTGGATGGGAGTTCGTGGATGGGAGGCAGAGGGAAGAAGCACTCTGCTTTCACTCTGCGCTGTCCCCACCACGGGGCTGCGGCCTGGGCAGACACTCCCAGTGCTATGATTTGGAAGGGAGATCCCCAAAGGGGGGATCTTATGAAGTGGCGGGTGGGGGCCTTAAAGGGGACAGTGGGACTCCAACCTCCTCTTCTGTTTTTGCTCCCTGCTATGAAGTGAAGGGCTTGTTTCAGCACACTCAACCCGGCAGTGATGTGTGGCTGTCTCTCCACAGGCTAAAAAGCTCCAGGCTCCACCAACCAGGACCAAAACTATGAGCCAATGTAAACCTTTTCCTTTTATGTGCTGATTCTCTGCATATTCGCTATAGTGCCGGCAAGCTGACTGATACATCCTTGCATTCTGTGCACCAGCCAGTCCTCACACAGGATCTCCCAAAGCGAGGCTGGAGAGCACCCTCCCGGGGCCATAGCAACTCTGTGGAGCACACTGTGCACCCAGGGTTTCCAGGCGGCCACGAGCTGCCCGAGCCTCTGAGGAGGTGCGCAGGAGAGAGGTCACTTTGCCTTTGCTCAGTCTCCCCAGTCCGGCCATTGCACAGCCCCCACCTTCCTGGAGTAAGAGCCGGCAGCAGGAAAGGCTGTGCTGCACGGAGAGCTTCCCCATCTCACTTTAAAGTTTCATAACACTTCTTGTCGTGAGGACAGAAAAAAGACACCCAAAAGGATCTCCAACTTGAACCACTTTTCCCCAGTGTAGCCCAAAGTGGCGGAAAGAGCATCCCCAAGGGAAATGATCTCCTCCCTCTTATGTGTTAAGCACAGCCCTGCTCATGCCCACGCTTCGGCAGCGGTCAGGGTCTTCTTCAGTGCATCCCAAACTCCATCTCGGTCAGCTGCCCACTGGGGCTTACGTCCAAGGACCCAGAAGCACAGAGGTGTTTGCTGGGTGATCTTCTGGTGAGTGTGGAAAGCCAGGCTAGAAAGGCAGCACCGACCTCACGGGAGGAAGAGAGCAGAGAGCTATTTCCAAGGTGCGTCTTTGCTAGCAGAACACTCTAGGAAGGCAGTTATTTCTTTTCAATCCTTTTGTGGTGTTGAGGATTAAACTCAGGGCCTGCCTTCACATTAAACAGCATCCCCAGTTGCTTTTTTATTTCTTATTTCAAGACGATGCCTTGCTATATTGTGCACACAAGACTCAAGCTTTCAATAGTCCTGCCTCAGCTTCCCAAAGTGCAGGGTTAAAGGGTGCCACAGCACCTGATTTTAAACATTTTCATACGGTATAAAGCCTATAATTAAATTGTTAGGCACTAACTTTATCCAGGATTAATGGATCTTAAAAATGTACATTAGCTTCATCAACACTTTGCCTGTCTTTCACTCTGTGGGTTCCACACTTGCAAATTTTCACACTCACTGACATTCATTTGTAACCCTTGTCTCTCTTATGGCCATTGTAGCCATGTAACACACAGCAAAAAAAATCAGGAGGCAGAGGAGCAGGTCCACAGCCAGAAGAGGCCACGCCGGCCTCCCTACCTCCATGTGGAGCGTGCACGCACCTTCCCTGTCTGTGCAGGGCCCTGCTCCCGCCTCTGGGTGCTTCTGCCTGGTAATTTTGCTGCTGAAACGCCCACACACAACGCAGAAGGGCACCTAGTGCCAACACGAAGGCTGCATGAGCCTGCGGAGAAAATCGTGCCAGGCAAATCCCACGGGTTCTGGGGACAGATGCGCAGCACACACTCAGCAGGAGGAGGCCCAGGGTGTGACCACAGCACCTGTAAAGCAGATGAACTTCATTCAGACACAAGTTACCGTGGGGTATGGTGACACTCACCTGTAACCCCAGCTACTCAGGAAGCTGAGGCAGGAGAATTGCTGAGAGTCTGAGGCCAGCCTGAGCTACATACTCTGGTGAGTTTTCAAGGCCTGCCTGAACTACATAGTGCAGCCCTGTCTCAGAAAAGCCAAAAAAACTTTCAAAAATAATTAAAAATCAAATGTCACCTGCAGCTCAGCATCAGAGCACGCAGTGGGCAGGCATGTGGTGCCAGTTCCACCTTTGAAGTCCCCTCAAAAATCACGATCACCAAACCTTGTGGTCGTCCTCGATCCGTGGCTTCCCTTTCCACAGGCTCTGTTACCCCAGGTCAACCACAGTCCTGAACTATCACACAGAAAGTTCCGAAATAAAAGCTTATGCTTCTTAAATAAATCTTACGTTATAAACATATAACAGTACACTGTTACCATTGCTCTACTGTAGCATTATTTATTCTTGCTGATCTCTTACTGTGCCTGATGTATAGCATGAACTTTACAGGGACCTTGAACGCACCAGACAGCACACAGTCCCCATCCTCTGTGTCCCAGAGCTTGCAAGGTGTCCCCAAGGAAGGAGTGCCGCTGGCCACAGTGGTCTCAAGTAATCTTGTATGCTCGCCAGCATCTGCGACTGCTGTTTCACACTGTGGGAAGGATCCTGCTCCCTGAGACCCAGCTCATTCTTGAAGAGGACCCGCCTGGGCATAACAGGGGCTCTTGTCCCCAGCTGTGTCACCCACAGTGAGGCTGGGAATGGCCACAGAGCTTCCCCTGGCTGGGAGGAGAATTCACTAACCCACAGGGGCTGGCTGGTCCCCAGGACAAAGGTTGGGGCCGGAGGAGCCGGGCTGCTGGGGCATCTGGGAGCCCCCAGGCCTTGAGTCCTGGAGAGGCGGAAGTTCACATCTCTGCTGCCGCCACTTCCTTCTCCACCTTCTCCCCATTCCCCGCCCCCATGCATGGCCAAAACCACTTCCAAAACATTGATCTTGTGCAGTCTTAAAAAAAAGTCCTTCTGGACTCAGCCTGTGAATAGCAGCATAGAGCCACTCACCTGTGATTCTGAAATGTATTTAGTGAAAAATACACTACTAAAAAAATAACACAAGCACTTACACTCCTGCCGCCCACCCCCAGGGCAGCGTGCTTCCTACATGACGTGGTAACTCTGCAGCTCTGGAGAGATGGGTTCGTACACTAAAATAGCACATTTTTCCTTTGAACTCATGAAAAGATCCTTGGGCGATTTTGAAGGCTGCACAGAGTGTTTGCAAGGAGTGAAGTAATTCACAAGGGGTTCTGCTCAGCTTGTGCAAACACACCACGGCTCGAGGAACACACACAAAATCAGTTTCCTGGCTTCACCGGTGTGAGCAGGCTCTCTGCTCCTTGGGAGAGATTTCTGGAAGCCCGACCAAGGCGACCTCTATGCCACCAGGAGCCCCGATGCCTGGGAGCCGGGCTGATCCCAGAGGGAGCCCAGCCCCATCACCTCCGTCCACTACAGCTGGCCGGGACGTGACAGGGACAGACAAGACCCAAGTCCTGCTGCCCAGGTAAGTTCTGGAAGCTGAGTCCCCTCCACAGGGTCTCCTGTCCCTCCAGGGCCCAAAGCAGGCGGCAACTGTCCTTGGGGAAAAGGAGGGGTGGGGCACACAGGGGGGGTGGGGCTTTGACAGTGACAATACCTGGGCTGAGGTCCTCAGGGTGAGTAGCCTTTTCTGACTTGACTGTCCCCTCTTCCTATCACTGGAATCTTGGGGCAGCTAAGGGCTGCAGTGCTTATATGACTCCCACAGTCAGTCCAGATTGTATGTGTGTTATGTGTATGTGTGTGTGTGTGTGTGTGTGTGTGTTACATGATTGTTTAAAAGTGCTTTTCATTTTGCTGTCCTGCAAGGGAAAGCAGGCTAGACAAGGGTATGAGAATGACAGCCAGGAAGACCTGCCTATAGCACATTAGTGCAGCTTCCAGTGGCTGCTTGACTTGCTCCCAGCGCTCCCCGTCCAAGGGGGCGAGTTCGCTGGCTTTCCGGGGCTCCTCCACTCTGAGGCAGCACAGCCAGCCCTGGTCGTGCCTCACAACTTTCAAGTCTGTCCAGGTGAAAACCAGCAGTTGAGAAAGTGCGTGCGCTCAAAGCTTCCACGTGCATGTGACTGGTGCGAACATACGTGCTCAGCTGTGTTATGAAGAGCACGCGATTCCAAATACCAGCTTGGTGCCTGGCGTGGGAAAGACCCTGGGTTCGATGCCCGACACAGCCAAAACAGAAGTAGAGCCAGGCAAACATGTCGAAGTCAGTCTTCCAGAGAAGCTCTTCTCACAGCCAGAGGAGGGCCAGAAAGCCCTGCTCATGCTCCGGTTCCTAAAGGGCTGGGATCCTGTTCTCTGAAGCGGCCTCACGGAAGCCCACAGAAACTCCGCCTGCGGAGACCAGACAAGGCGGGGAGCGCCCATAATAGACAGATGGAGCCGAGGAACCCACAAGCGCCGGCAGACAATGAAGCGTGTGTTCTTCCAGGACGGATTACACCCTCTCCAGGCTCATAAAGGCTTTTTATATAACTCCACTCAGGCGGTACCTGGGCCGGCAGCTGCAGGAGGTCTCACACCGAGCGGCAGAGCCCTTGGCAGCCGGTCCGCCACCTCCCACACCCAGGGCTGTCTCTTCCGCGCCACGCCCTCACCCGCCTCCGCAGGCCCAGCCGGGCCTCAGCGCACTCACCTGGCGGCTCTGCCCAGACCCGGGATTCAGACTTCCACCGGCCACAGCGAAGGAAGGAGAGAGGGGTGCACCTCACGATGGGAGCAGGTCTCTCCGTGAGCCCCAGAGCGAGCAGGAGGCTTCGGCCTGGGCTTCTTACTCACGCTTTCCTGGCCGGGAGCAAGGCAGGTCCGGGTGCCAGCATCCTGACCAACTGCAAATGCGGCAGCGAGCCGGGGCTGAGGAGGTAAAAATCAGCACAGCACCCAGCAAACCTGCCGTGGACGTGGGACCTTCTGCACACGCTAGGCTCCAGGGGCAGTGCGGGCCTGGGTTCCACCCAGCATGCAAAACAAAGACGAGGAGCAGGAGGAAGAGAGGGAGGAGGGAAGCCCAGGCTGCCCCCAGCAGAGGTTACGTTAGTCGCAGCCCACCCTTCCCCCCGTTGATTTCCAACAATTTCCAGCGCTCTGTCCACCTCCGTGGCGCTCTGTTCTCCGAGCTCCTCCAGGCAAGCAGCAGTCGCTCTGCCCCTACAGCGTCACAGCTGTGGCAAAGCCGAGGAAAAGGGAGGACCACGCTGGCCACAGGGGCACCTGGCCAGGCCCGCACAAAGGTCAGGAAGTATTAAGGCTCCTGTGTCTGATAAACCGGGCCCAAGGAAGGTTGGCTTGGGCTCCGATGGATGGAGCTACCTTTCCACCTCCCCAGCACCATGAGGGACAGTTGTGAACCTCTGTCATCCGTCACTGAGCCACCACAGCCCCCGGGGGTCGTCATGGAGGCCTCGCCGAGGAGACCTTCAGGCTGCATCTAAGGCTGCGGTGTGATCAGAGGACACGGGGCCCTCCTGCTGTGGATCCTGCCTAGAACAGCTTAGGGGCCACTCCCTGCCTGCCCCACAAGCCCAGGCCACTTTGGCTGAGGAACCTCTGCTCTGAGGAGACGGCAGTGGCCCCCTTCCCTCTACACCCGTCTGACTCCGTGGTGGGGTGCACGGCCCCACACAGACCTCCAGCAGGCCCTGGGTGAGGACTGCGGCGCACAGCATAACACGGTCGCTCAGCGCCCCTCCTCGCCCGAGGCCACTGCACCTGGCTGCACACACTGAAGACCAGCGGGCGCTGAAGGATGGCGTGGGCCCCAAGGACCTGAAATGCACTCAGGAGAGAAGACAGCCAAGCTGTCCGCCTGCAGAGCCTGGCCACCTGCACATTCGGAGCGTTTCCGGGCTTCGGCTGGCTGTCGTAGGCACGTTAGGGATAAAGATGCACGAGACCAAAGCACGGAACAAGGGAACCCAAGCTCCTTTAGGGTTTTCCTCTTTTCACCACAGGAAACAAACCACCCGCACAGACCCCGACTGGATACTATGACATTCGCCCTCCTTTGCCCCTAATGAGTGAGGATTATTCTAAGGGTCCAGTAATAAAGCCCACGGGCTGTATGCGCTCCAAACCCAGTGGGAAGTCTCGCTGTGCAAACAGTCCCGAGGCTGAAGGCTTTTTACCTGGCAAACAGCTCGTTTTGCTGCATGAGTTGGCTTTGTCTGAAGGGGAGAGTGCACTTCTCCCTTCTTGGCATTAGATGGCGACAGAGCTCCATCCCAGTCCCTGAAGTCAGTCGCTGAGAAGGGAAATGGGAACGCGGAAAGAGGAAGCGAGACAGGGAGGGAAAGGAGGAGTGGAGAGGTCAGAAATCGCTTCTGTTGATGAATCACTAGGAAGGGGAGAAATAAGACCACTGGTTTCAGTCTGTGTAGCTGAGCTCTAATTCTAGTTCACTGAGAATCGTAAGAGGACAAAACACACAAAAATCCCCGAACATCTCAATTTGCAACAAATAAATAGGAGGTACAGAATCTATCCCTAGTTTTACGCCCAAACGAAGCACCACTGACTGGTCAGCCATGTCTAATGAGCTGTCAGCGACTTGCTCTTAAGGATTTCTCTGCAGAGGCTGAGGGGCTCTGGAAACCGGGCAGAGCAAGCCTCTTCTCAGTCTCCCGGCTTCTATTCACAGAGCCTTCCTTCTGCTGAAGCGAATGCCCAGGAACCGGGCCTCTTGGTCCCCAGTCCCGGCAGAGTAGAGCCATTTGCCCTGGAGCTCATGGGCAGGAGCGTGAGCACTCGCAGACACACACACACACACACACACACACACACACACACACGGAGAAAAAACTGGAAGAACAGCCGCAGCAGCACCCACCCTTCCTCCTGCCTCCACACCTCCCACCCGGAGCCAGAGATAAGGCTCCTCATGCCAGGGGAAACGGAGACTCCCACAGCTCCTGCCTGAGGCCCCGCCTCTCCAAGCCGTGTTAATTCGCAGCACCTTCAGTGTGTGAACCAGCAAATGTTATATAAACGATTTACCATTTTCAGATGAGATAACATCAGACCCGAGGGAGATAAAGGGCTTTAGTGAAACCCAATGCCCCAGGTTTGGGGAGTGACTGAGGCCTCTCTTCGTGCCTTTCCAGGGGCCTCAGGCCCCTGTTTATCTCTTCCTCTCCCCCAAATTACTTGAGGCCATTCACACCTCTCCTCCCCACCCACACCTACTCATTCCCTTCCCAGGCTGGTTCTTGGGCACTTTCGCTGAAGGGCTTTAAATCACAGTGCTTTTCCAAATTCCATTTTCCTGCTTCGTACCTTAAAAACGAACACCCTCATGCAGGAAAGCAAATGTGCTGGTGGAAAAAAGCCCCATTCCCTTATGCAAGGGCCCGTTTCAATTTGCATTTTTTAACAGTCTTCCTTCCCATGAGATCACCAGGCCGCCTTTGGCAAAGCCTCAACATCCTCTCTCCTGGGCCCTGGGAGGTGAGATTTCCTTCGGTGCGTGTCTCCCTGGCCCCTGCTGGGTCTGTTTGGGGTCCAGGATGAAGCTCTGTGGCACTCCTGGGATCCCCAGCGCCCAAGACACAAAACCAAAACGTTGTGTCTAACAGTCAGCTCACACCGAAGCCAAGCAGGACATGTATCCATGAGCAGCCTATACACACTTACGAAGCTAGTATCTATCTCAGTGTAGAGCGGACCACTTTTGCCAGCTTTTATAGCTCCCTTCTAAAGGCTGGCAAAATGGTTTCTATGGAAACTGCTGTGCACACACAGGGAGGCCGAGGCGGGCACTCTGGAAAGACTGCCTTGTGCCTGGCCTTCCCCCTGCACACTCGGCCCCTGCTTCTGGTCCAGGGGTCTCAGCAAATCCTCCAACTGGTAGGTCCCACCAGCCTGGGCTGGTCAGGGCATAATACGACCATTACACTCCAGTGTGACGTTCAGGGAACAAACGCCTTCTCCTCTTTCTCCTTCTCCTTCTCCTCCTTCCTTTTTCTCTTCATCCTCTCTCTCTCTCTCTCTCTCTCTCTCTCTCTCTCTCTCTCTCTCTCATTTGCTGTTTCTAACCCTGGGTTAGCTCCTTGGATTACTCTCCCACCTCTTCTCAGAACGTTTCAAAGCCCATCCCGGGGGCTGGGGATTTAGCTCAGTGGCAAAAGCGCCTGCCTGGCAAGCACAAGGTCGTGAGTTCGGTTCCTGGTACCGGAGAAAAACCAAAAAAAAAAAAAAAAACAAATCAAAGCCCATTCCGCCATGGAGACCCTCTTGTGGAAGTCCCTCTTTTAACCCTTATATGAGAGGAAAAAAAAAAAAAACCTTATATGAGAGACAGGTATGAACCTCTCTTGCATAAAGGTAAACTGAGGCACAGCCCCCTCAGGCCAGACCCTGTGCTTTCCTGGTGCAGCCGAATGCCATGGCATGAACCATCCAGAGCCCCTGTAAGTCCCTCTGCCACAAACCCCTCCACCTCTGTGGTTTCATGCTGTCAGATTTGGCTTGCAAAGCCAGACTGCTCATTTCACTAAAATAACTGGGAGGAGTGTTTTGCCCAGGCCTTCTGCCTGCGTGCCGTCGTGGGTATATTTTGGGTCTGCTTCACAAAGAAAATGGCCTTCCATGGTGTGTGCAGCTTGTGGGCAGGAGCTGGATGGGGAGAAAGTATTTGCGGGGACACCCACACTCTTGCAGAGCAGGAGAGGGCAGGAAGCTGCGCTGGGCCCTGTGACAGACCTGAGGTCCACACCGGTCACCTCCCTCTGTGGGCCAAGTGGCCGTGGGCCTGACCCCTGCCTCTTCCCAGGGCACCTCCCGCGCCTCTACCCACTGCAGGGGTGAAGCAAACAGGCTGCGAAGTTCCCAGACGTCCTCTGCCTGCCCCTGCCGGGCGCATGGGTTCCCAGTGGGAACACAGTGCCTGTTGCCTTAGGCAGTGTGGACTGCCCTGTTCCCCGCTTGGGGACAGCTCAGACCCCTCGTGGCCCACAGCAGGGCACAGGTCTGCTGGGCTCCCCCACGCCAGGCAGCCAGCAGAAGGAAGGAGGAGAAGGATGGCCACCTACTCTGGCTCTCCCTACCAGGGACACGGGTCCCTGGTGAAGACAGTTTCCCCTGAAGCATCAGAGTTTGTGCAGCTCTGAAAGAAAAAGAAAGGAAAGAAAAAAGGAAGGCTGGGATATATTCAGTGAGAGAGCACAGGGCCCAGGGTTCGATCCCCAGCAGCCCAGGAGAGAGAGAGAGACAGACAGAGAGACAGAAAGAGACAGACAGGGAGAGGGGGGAGGAGGAGGAAGAGAGGAGGAAGAGAGGCGAGGGGGGGGACAGAAAAGAGGAGGTATGGTTCAACAAGAACAGCCCAATTTTGCCCTCCAGATAAAACAATTCAGAAACAGCCCGCCCTGAGGGTCCCTTTGGGAGGGGGACTCCAGAGACGTGATGAGCCAGGGGGCTGAGAGCGGCTCCCTGCACAATTCCTGCACTATTCCTTTGCCTCATACAATTATCAGTAAGTCCTTCAAAGTATGAGAGAATTAACAGCCACGCTCACTATGTTCTGTAAGAGAAAGTGGTAGCAGTCAAAGCTCCACCCCAGGTTTTCCTCAGGAATTCGAACCTCCCTTTTTAAAAATTCAATTTATTCTGAACTGATACAAAAAGATGCAAGAGTTGGTGTCACCAGGGACACTTGGGGTGCTCATCCATTGTCCTCCTCCGAGCCCTTTTCAGACCCCAGCTCCCTCTTCTCCTCATCCCGCCACATGCGCCTGACTTTGAATTTGTAAAATAATCTGAAATGGCTAGAAACCGTGCTGCGGGAGGGGACTTGAAGCCATTAGGACCCACGTTAGGCTGAGCGACTCAGAATCCCATAAACACTTCCTAAGAGGGAGAACAAATTATGCAGCCACCCCGTGTAGACACTTACAATATTTGTTTGTCTGGTGGATAAAACCGAAAGTTATGCTAATATTGCAAAAGCAGATCTGGCCGTATCAGAGAAATCTGTTTGGAAAGGGAGACTGCCAAGAGCTCGCAAATCCAGCCCTTGCCCTGCATTTCGTGTTGCTCTGATCTGCTTGGGGACGCTTTCTGGTTTCCACACACCTACCTGGAAAATGTCTGGCATGGGTGGAAAACACAGCGCAACTCTCCTTTCATGAGAGTCACCAGAGACTGTCAGTGCTGATAATCGAACTCCCTGGGACTCAGCAGAGCTATATCGATATCAAGAAAACTAATGTACGAATTGGCAAGGGGGGAGACAGTGAGAAAACTGTATTTGTTTTATACCATAAATGTAACGCACCACATGGGGAAATTGAAACTTTGCCAAACCTGGGAGAAATGTGAGATACCATTCACAAGCTTTATTTAAGTTAAAGGAAATGTTATGATAGGACATTAACTTCTCTTTTTTAATTAACTGATTAATTTATTAATGTATGTGTGTAGAACTGGGACTCAAAGTTCAGGCCTCATCCATGCTAGGCAAGTGCTCTATCTCGGAGCTACACCCCTAGCCCAGGCCTTAGGTTAAATTATCCGAAGATGACCGGAAACTGCCATGACCAGGAGGTACAGGGCGCCTGAGCCGGAGCCCATTCCAGGAAAAACAGTTGGCATTAATGGCAGTGATGTTTACTAGAAAACCAACCTGATTCCAACAGACACAGCCCATGTGCAGATGATAAAATACGCCATGTGTCTGCCTCGGTGTTGGGGAGGCAGAGCCCCGGGCCCCCCTCCGCCACCCTCGCCTGCCAAAGCATTTTCCCAGCTGCCTGTCTGCCTGCCTTTGGACCGGTTTCTTACCAAAACAAATAGACCTAACAAATAATCTTTGATGGTGTACGCTCGTAAAGGCAAACAATGAAAACTACTATGGTGTGTCTCTTCAGACGGCACTGGTACTGTGTGGAATTGCCACACACAAAAGCAAAACAGTTGGGCCCCGGTGGCTGGGCCAACTCCCGGAATTCAGCGGCTTCTAGCAACTTGCTCTTTCTTGGCCAGTGACTCGGTTTCCCCCGTTTGGGCAAGACATGGTCCTTCTCCTAAGAGGTCAGTGCCTCTGCACACGTCTGCTTGGGACGAGAGAGCTGCATACAAACAAATGGCGGTTACAGGCGCACCCTCGACAATCAGGAGCCCCTTACAAAGGTGCCACTCAGGGCCAGCCGATCGGGGCCTGTTCCGCGGTGGGGACGGCCGACGGTGTGGGCCTCTGCGTTAGGGGAAGGAGGACAGCACACGCAGGTGGCTCTGCACCTGAGGTCGGGATGCTGTGAAGCCTGGCAAGGAGGTGAGATAGTGACCGACAGTCAGCTACAGGGTTGGCAAACCTGGCCGCGAGAGAGAACGGCCTCCTACTCCTGTGTGCTCAGGAAGGGCATCAGGGAGGCAGATGAAACACAGGCCCTGCTCAGGGTTGTGTGTGCGGCCCGTGGGAAGCAGGCCCTTCCTGCAGCGGGGACAGGAGGCCGGCGGACGCCCAGCCCGGCCTCTCTTAAGGAGAAACAGAACAGTCCCGACTGTTGCCAAGGCTTACGGGGGCTGGGATGCCCCGAAGGAGACTGAGCTGGATCCCAGCACAGGGGACCCCCACCCCAGGCTGTCCTGCTCCCCACAGCTGTCCTTTGATGGCCAAGCTCCCCAACACAAGCTCCTGGGTGCTCCTGCCCCAGGCATGGCCCCGGGTCTCCGTGAGCATCAGACACGAGGGCCTTGGAGGAGCCTCGGCCCAGGTTCTGGGGCGAGGCGCTGGGCAAGGGCAGGCTTTGCCAGTCATCTAGCAGCCCTCTTCATCTCGGGCGCACTCATTTCTGTGAGCTCAGTTTCCCTCCCTGTGACGCCAAGGCCTGGCTTTGATGCCAACCAGATGTCTCAGCAGGGCATCCTCCAGGCTGGGCATGGTTTGAAGCCTGCCTCCTGCAGCAGCTCCTACCCAAACCTCCTTTACTCAAAGGACAAAGGAGCGGGGCACTCCTCCGCTTCCTGGGCTCCAAGCTTCCCAAGCCTGCGAGGTCTAGAGCAGAGCCTCTGAAAGTTGGGGGTCAGGGAAGAGCGCATGGGCAGCACCAGAGGCAGGGTTAGCAGGCGGGAGCAAAGGTCTCTCCCTTATCCGCTGCATCCTGGGGCAAACAGGGGTGCGGGGTGGCAGCATGGAGCCGGGGAGCCAGCATAGCAGCCGGCAGGGCCTGTGCCCTGCAGACACGTCCGTGCCGATCCACAGCACTTCCTTGAGTGTTTACTTCACCCTTCCACTCCTTCACTGGCGTGAGCATCGCTGAAATCCTGTGTGAGTGTGAAATAAACGAGCTGCGAATTCTACACGGCAGCAGATTCAGGCTTGCTGTCATACCTACTTCCTGTGCCGCATCACACAAGTGCCCCACACCGCCGGCCTCCTCTACGCCCGCCTTTGCTGAGCAAATGGATCAGCCAGTGTGTCCTTGGTCTGAAACATACCTCTGGTTCTTGAATTTTAACATTTAAAAGGGAGACGGCAACACTGACGATATCTAATAATTTTATCTCGTCTTAGTGGCAGACAAATGTGCCTTACTGTAAACAACAGCGGAGATCCGTCGAGTCAGGCACAGCAAAGCGGTAGGGGCCGTGTGGCTTGGGTCGTTTGCTCCCGCGGCTCCCTTGTCTCCAGGGTAAGGTCTGATCCCAGCACGCAGGTCAGGGGCTGTGTGAGGCTTGAATGGAGTGGTGATTCATAGCAGCAGACAGAATGACACACGCGTGTTCCCAGCGTCTTGTGTGTCTTTTTTATTGTGATTATTAGTGCCTGTGCACCGCAAACAGATACGCCTTTCAGGAATATTCATGCTCTGCCCCAAACAAAAGAAAAAGCAAAGCCCTCCCGACCCCGGTGGGCGGAGAGATGCTGATTCCAGCGGGAGGAGGCTGTGCTCTCCCGCTCAGGGGCCTTTGGTAAAACTCAGTTCTCGGGCTGAGCGCGCAGCTCAGGGATGCGGCGGGCCGCGCACTTAGCGAAGTTCCGGAGCCTGGGCTCAATCCTCAGCACTGAAAAAAAAGCCCAGCTCTGGATTTCTGCTGCCTTGCTTTGTAGAGTGGCCCGCCCGAGCCAACTGTTGGTGCTACAGGGAGCACGAGGCCAGGCTCAACTGTGTAGTACGAGGGAGCAAGCGCCTCCCCGCTTCCCATATATTTATGTCGATGATTCGGCGGGCGCTTGCCTGTTTGTAGTAGTGTTTTCTTATAGCTTTCCTTCCAAGCTAAACAGCACTGATCCCGGCGGGCGCGCCTGGCTAAGCACCAGCCTCGCTCTCCGCGGTGCAGCCTCGGGGTGGACGCCGTGTCCCCCACGGCGACTCCGGGTGTAAACGCACTTGGGGGCGTGGGACCGCACCAGCTGCCACCCTCGCCGCGCTGCTCGGCTTGCGCTCTCCGCTGGTGCTGTGCAGGCTCGGCGTTTGGTCGTTAGGACCAAGGAGCGGTTAAGGAACAGAAGTGCCTTTTCCTGGAAACCAGCGGTCTTCCTTTGCAACTTTCATTGGCCGACCTGGCCGCCAGTGAACGCATTCCGTGGCATCTCCCCGGAAGATCGAAGTTCCCGGGTGGAAGGGCCCTGCCTTTTCTTGCCTTGTGTTGATTCGAAGGGCCGCCCGGGAGCAATGTGTGGCCGGTGGCTCCGAGTCTCAGTCCCAGGTCCCCTCCGGCTCCAGGGACAACAGCGTCCCGGGCAGTGCCGGAGTCCGTGTCTCCCCGCCGGGACCTCGGGGAGGCGAGCGCTGCCGCGCCCGGAAACGAGGGCCGGGGCGCTGGGACCCCTCCAGGTCTCGGCCCTTCCAGGACCCCTGCCTGCCCCGTGTTCGGAGGCCCGGCCCAGCGGGTCCTGGAGCCCGAGGCGCGGGGGCGCGGGGACGCGGGGGCGCTGCA
>NW_004955465.1:11586400-11590441 GCF_000276665.1 Chinchilla lanigera | reverse complement strand
GGCCGGCCGTGCGCGCCAGCCCCGGGCTGCCCCGAGGCCTGGGGCTTCCACCCTCCCTTTGCTGCGCTCGCGGGGAAGGGGCCGAAAGGTGGGAAGGACTCGGGTGCCGCGTCCGCCGCAGATTGCGCGCCCCGCGCCGAGCCCCCGCCGCCGGGCAGGAGGGACCACGGGCGCCCAGACCCGGCGGGAAGAGGCTTTCGGCACCCTGGTGCCTGGTCCGGGCGGGTGGCCGGGGCCAGCCCTGCCCCGAAAGGTGCGGCCGAGCTCAGCCGCCGTTCGGGGCTCCTTCCCTCGACTAGGGCCCACCGTCCCGGCGCGGGGTGCAGAGCGCGCTCCCCGCAGCGCCTGGTCCTCCGCCCGCGCAGCCGGGGCCTGGGCACCCGCCGCCCGCGGCGTGCACCACGCACCCGCAATGCAAGGTGGCCGGGAACCTGCGTGGGGGAACCTGGGGGCACCTGACACTCGTTTTTCTGATCATCCAGCCCTTGGCGAACTTGCTTCTTACTCTAGGTTTTTATGAAAGGTGACGGTCGGCTCAGCCCAAGAAGCGAGAGCGCTGCGCTTCGGTGGCCAGTGCCACCGCGCACGCTGCGTGGCCCATTCTTGTGCCCAGCGCTTCCCTAACCCCAGGGGCCACACGCGTGGCGTGAGAGGAGTGCACCGACGGGACCATCCTCTCCCCTGCACCGGTGATCGGGGCACTTGGGGACTTGGAGGATGGGCAGCAGATTATCCCATCACAAGCTCCGCGCAGACGGTCGCCTCCGGGAGGGGAACGACCCGATCATTCAGCCGCACAGCCCGGGCCAAATGGGCCGTTTTGTCTGCGCAGCGGTCAGAAACGAATGGTCTTTTCGTTTCTGTTTCAGAAATTCTTTTCCCACGAAGGAGGCCGAGTGAACTCCAGGGAACCCCAGAGAAGGGGAACGTCGATCTGATCCCTGAGTTGGGGCCCAGATGCGGGGTCCCTGCAGAGCCCCCACCGCTGAAAAGTCACAGGATGACAAATGCTGCCTGCGTCCTGACGGCTGGATAACGAACAAACCGGGGTCTACACCAGCCAGGCCAAACGGAGAAAGAGGGCGATTATCCACACAGTTCAAAGACGCCGGCGCTGCCGCAGGTGTGGCCAACGCAGCCTGGTGCGAAGTGCCCTTTCACACTTCAGGGACAGTGGCAGGGGATGATGCTGCAGCCTGCTCTCCTGGCTGTGCAGACCCGGAAACCCCTACCCTGGTGCGCACACAGTGCCACACAGCTCTGCTTCCAGGGCTGAAGCCACCGGTGCTGCCTGGGCCCAGGGGTACAGGGAGGCTCTTGGGGGTCCATGGGAAGACAAGCTGCGCCTTGGGAGTGACATCCTGGGCTCTGAGGTTCCCAGCCCAGCCCCTGCTCCTCTGTGTGGACAAATAGACTGTCGGGGTGTGGTGGCCCACACCTGTAATTCTGGCACTCAGGAGGCTGAGGCAGGAGGATTTCAAGATTGAGGCCAGTCAGGGTTATATAGTAAGTTAAGGCTCTCCTGGACTACATATGGAGTCCTTGGCTCAAAAAAGAAAAAGAGAGAAGAGGAAGAAAGAAAGAAAGAAAGAAAGAAAGAAAGAAAGAAAGAAAGAAAGAAAGAAAGAGAGAGAGAGAGAAAAGGCAAAAAAGGGAGAGACAGAGAGAGACCCTGAGCTCTTCCTTGGATTCCTGCTCAGAACAGTCTCTCGCCCTCCCTGTTCCCCTGGTGCCCTCAGTCCCCAATCCCCGCATTTCCTGCGGTGCTGGCCTGCCCCTCTTCCCGGTGCTCTGGAGGGGCCTGGAGAGGATTTGTTTTAAACCGCCCTGTGCCCTCAGGCCCCCTCCGGGTAGAGGAGCCTTTGGTGGCCTGGGAATGGGCTGTAACGGGCTGTCGGGGGGAAGGGAGAGGAGGGCGGTGGGCCTGCCAGGGCTCCACCAAACACCCCTCCCAAGGTGGCCCTCGGGCTGGGCTGCAGTTTGGAAGTATCAGGCCGTGCTGAGGGGTCCGCAGGGCGTCCCTGCCGGGACTTAGGAGTTGCGGGGGAGGCAGATGCCTGCACTACACGTGGTCACAGAAAGGAGGGATCAGAGACTTCACCCTGAAAATAATAAATGTAACCTTTCTGTTCCCCGAAAGGCCTCACGTTTGCATCTATCTGAGTCTTCAAACAACACGAGAAACAACAGTAATAAAATAGCCAGTTGCTCGAGATGCAACCGAACCGTGTACAGGAGGTGTGTTTCCGAATAAGCTTATAAAACACAAATGCAAATATCTTTTCCTGGCGAATATCCAGCGCTGAACCAGTGGAAAGTTGATCTGTGCAAAACTGCACCCCTTCAAATTTTCCCGCATGCCAGGTAGTAATTTCACAACGGCGATTTTTGTGGCCCAGTCTTGGAGTTGAGGCGCATTGACACTCGAACCCTGGCTTAGCCTGGGCTGGCGGGACTGTGGAGTCGCGGGAGGCCGGGACAGGAGGGGGAGGTGGCAGCCAGCACACTGCCCAAGGCAAAACCCCGCCGCCGAGATTCTCACTGTCAGAAAACAAACGCGCTGTTAAAAGCTGTTCATCTCTGAAAGCTGCGAGCAGCTAGACACTGTTTAAAGTCGGAATCCACCATACGCCAAGGTGTTTGGGGAAATCACTTTCTTATTGTCCTCCAGGCCTAAGCCAAACTTTGCTTAAAGCTCCCGCCAAGGGGGCCCAGGAGACGGTGGGGGTGCAGCGCCAGGGCTTGGACAGGAGTTCAGTTTTCCAGTCTAGGGGCTTCAGCACACTCCCTCCACACTGAGCACCGAGCTGACACGGCCCGGGTATTTCTCCCAGGGAATCAGCCTGGGAGCAACCCGGGAAAGGGGTCTCGAAGGACCCAAGAGCACAGCAGGCCCAAGGCAACGGCCTGGGGACTTGGAACTTCCGGGCAGCCCTTCCCCCAGAGCAAATTGCAGAAACCACCCGGCTTCTTCCTCCCTGGACGTCACCGTCCATGTTGGATACAATGTGTGCATTCTAAGTTCCAGGGACACGGAGCTGGGCCGCGGCGGAAGTCAGCATCCTGACATCTAACAGCCAAGCTGTCTTTCAAAGTTCTGTGCAGAAAGAAAGGAGGAAGCGGGACCCAAGTGGGGGAGCCAAAGCTACAGATTGCCCGACATCGGAGGAGGGAGGCGGAACACGCCGCGCACACTCCGCAGCCCTCCAAACTCGCCACTTCCCGGAGTTCTAGAAAAGGACCCGGGTCCAGCTCCGGGAGGGTCTTCTCCTCCACAGCGGCTGAGGAGCAGTGGGCGCTGGGAGGCCCTCCTTCCGCTCCTCTCCCTGGGCCTCCTCTTCCCTTCCCTAGCAGCCCCAGTCACTCGGAGACCACTGATCCCAGGCGTGGGGCAGGCGTGGGGGTCGTGCGGTGCCTGGCCCCACCCCGAGCCCCTGAGCCGCCCGCAGGTGCGATTCTCGGCGCCCGTTATTCCTGGGAGATGGAGATTGACTCGGGCTGCCTTAAGCTCTTGGATATATTTATTTGTTTGTCCTCGCACCTGCCAATGTCACCAAACCAGAGCCTGGCCGAGGCAGGGACCCTGCAGGCTCCCACTCCGGCCGCCAAGGCCCTGGGGTGAGGGGAGCGCAGAGCTCGCGGGGTGAGGGGTGTGGTTGTCCCCCCCCCCCCGCCTCCGCGGGGGCAGGAAGCGTCCCAAGAGGCGAGGTGCGACCGCAGCACCTTCACCCCGCTGGCGATGCCGCAGCTGTGCCTGCGCCCTCGGAGTTGCGCCCTCTCTAACCGAGTTCCGGGAGAGAAGCTCCGAGTGGGGCCGAAAGCCGCCGAGACGGCAGGGAGTGGCGAGTGAGCGGGACGCGGGATGCGGGGCCGACGGGGGCGAGACCCGGTCCCCGCTAGCTGGAGTTGCCGGGGCGGCTGAGGACGGGGCGACCGCCAGCGCGGGGCGGGACGGAGGGAAATGTCCCCGGCCGACTTCGAGGCGCCGGGACGGCGGGAGGTCTGCGCGGGGGCCCAGGGCGCGCGGAGGCCGCGGGGCTA
>NW_004955465.1:11581632-11584439 GCF_000276665.1 Chinchilla lanigera | reverse complement strand
GCTCGTCGTCCTTGACCCACGGGGCGGGCGGCCAGGACGCCGGCCACCACGCCGCGGCCCACCAGGGCCGGCTGGCCTCGTGGTACCTGAACCAGGCGGGGGGAGACTTGGGCCACCTGGCGAGCGCGGCGGCGGCGGCGGCGGCGGCGGGCTACCCCGGCCAGCAACAGAACTTCCACTCGGTGCGCGAGATGTTCGAGTCTCAGCGCATCGGCCTGAACAACTCGCCGGTGAACGGGAACAGCAGCTGTCAGATGGCCTTCCCGGCCAGCCAGTCTCTGTACCGCCCGTCCGGGGCCTTCGTCTACGACTGCAGCAAGTTCTGACCCCCGCCCGGTGCCGGCACGCCGCGAGCCGAACTGAACGGAACCCCAGAGCAGGAGCAGACGGAGAGAACCCATTGTGCAAAATCGAAACTAAAAATATCCGATTTTAAAACCTCGAGAAACGCTCACAACACCAGCCAGCAAAAATCCCTCCCAGATTCAACGCACCAGCGCCAGCTCCCGAGAAAACTGTATTTTCTTAAAAGATTGATTCAGAGCCACCTCCATTGTGCCTTACCTAAATAAACAAAACCGTAAACTGTTCTGTCCTGAGAGCGCACAGGCACGGTTTGTTAAAGGACAGTGTTACTCCAGATAGCACGTAAGTCTTGCTTTCAGAGACTCGCTTTCCTGCCCCCGCCTCTCCTCCCTGCCCTGCCTGCTCCCTCGCCTGTAAGATATGTTTTCTCCTATGTTGAAAGGAGGGGAAAGTCCCTGTCTAGGAAAATCGCTTTCTTTTTATTCATGGACTTGTTTAAAAATGTAAATTGCAACATAGTAATTTATTTTTAATTTGTAGTTGGATGTCGTGGACCAAACGCCAGAAAGTGTTTCCAAAACCTGACGTTAAATTGCCTGAAACTTTAAGTTGTGCTTCTTTTCCTCATTATAAAAAGGGAAACTGTATTAATCTTATTCTATCGTCTTTTCTTTGTGTTGAACGTATTCATTGTTCATTAATAAATTGCCATTCAATTTGAATGAGACCTATATGTCTGGATACTTCAATACAGCTTTAATAGAAGGGAAAGATTTCAGAGATGAAACTCTAGGGGTGACCAGTGTCCACCCAGATCTCTGAAAACCGGAGAAACCCTCTGACCAGTCCATGTCAAATTGCGCTAAAAGCCTTTTTGTTTAGTTTTTTTTTCCTTCTGCATCTTCCGCAAAATGTACTCTATAGTTCATTTGCTTTGTGGCTAGTAAAAAGATAATTTCCTAAACAGATCTGAGTGGGCGTCTACACAAGTACTTTTCTTAGTAATGAAAGAACATGGCTTGAAACCCTTCGAGTCAGCCGCTGTCTTCCCGCAGTGAAACCTGTGTGTGTGGATGCGAATTTGTCCCAAGATAGACACCGCTGGCTACTTGGCTTGTGTGTCCCATGTAAAACTGCAGTGCTATATCCATGCAAGCAAGATGCTGAAGAGATTTTTAACCTGTTAATTCCAATCTTTTATAGGAGAAATGAACCAGTTTTTAAACGTGTGTATATAACTCACCCACACTTACAATCCTTCATGTATTACATAGACGGATTGTTTTTGTTTTTTTTTTTAAATAAATATACCGTGGGTTAGAAAGGGCTATTTAATCTTCGGGATACTACTTTAGAAGCTATGTTTGTAGAATAATTATTTTTGAAAAAGATTTAAAGCAATAACGAGGAACAAGAGAAGGGCACAATATTTCAGTCTGGGGTGGTTTCTTTACGACCCATTTTTTCTCGTTAATTTACAGTTAAACCTAGGGGGCAATCTGGATTGGCCCTCCCCCCTTTTGTAAATAACCCAGGAAATGTAATAAATTCATTATCTGAGGGTGATCTGCCCTGTCAATCAGACTTTGGGGAGATGGCGATTTGATTACAGACATTCAGGGCCTTTCAGTTTGTTTTCAGATAATGCAGTTTCCTATCTGCCGATCCTATCTAGAGGCAACACGTAAGCAGTAATTGCTGTTGCTTGTTGTCAAAATTTGATCATTGTTAAAGGATTGCTGCAAATAAATACACTCTAATTTCAGTCAAAAACAGCTTTCCGTGGCCTCTGATTGCTCGGTCCCCTCCCCCAGGCCGTAACCTAATAGCTGAGGGGGACGCGGCGGGCAGGCGGTGGCGGCTGCCTCGCTGCAGTCTTGGGGTGTCGCACCCGGCCGGGCCGGGACTGCCCGCGGGGGCCCCCGGGCGCCCCTTGCTGCGGGGGGCGGGCGGAGGCACAGCACGGGACGCACGCTGCCGAAGGCTCTGGCGGAGCTGGTGCGGGGCTGGGGTTTGCGGACAAAGGGCCTGGTGGCCGCAGCAGGGATGTCTAGGCCGGGACGGGAGCGGCAGTAGGTGACCCCCGGCCTGGCCCTCCGGAGCGCGGGGACCACCCCCGGCAGCTGCAGACTGAGCGGTCCGGTGGCCTGGTGCAGCGTTCTGGGTGCAGGGTGGTGAGCGAGGGCGCCCGCGGCCCAGCGCTGGCTCTGGCTGTGCGGCTTCTCTGCGCCCGGCCTTCCCCGCAGGCCGCCTGGCTACGGGGCGCTCGGCGGGGACAGGGGGCTCCGGCCGGTCCCGCGTGCGCCCCGCCGCCCGCGCGTCTCCCTCGCGTGCCCTTGGCCTCCCACTCCCGAGACGTTATTTGGGGAGAAAATCGAGGCCAAGGCGGCCTCCAGGAGTTGGGCGAGTCCTTCACAGGCCGGGTCGCGGCGCGGGCGGAGTGTGGCGAGGAGCAGGCGCGCGTGGGTCGGGGACGCGGTCGCCAGGGCGGCGGACGCGCG
>NW_004955465.1:11569794-11572537 GCF_000276665.1 Chinchilla lanigera | reverse complement strand
GCGGAGCGGAGCGGGGGGCCGAGCTCCCCCTCCGCCGGCGGCAGGGACGCGGGCGAGAAGTGGGTCCGGCGCAGCAGCGGGCCAAGGCCGGGCAGGAGGCCTCCGACCGGGTGCAAGAGCCTCTGTCAGGGTCGAGGGCAACCTAAGCTACGTCAAGTGACGGTAGCTGATCTCCGGGAGGCCCCGGAGACAAGGCGGCTCCTGCGTCTGCTTCAGTGCCGGACGCGGCAGGTGGGGTTTTGTCCTAGACTCACCCATCGAAGGTCGACCTGATGGCATGGCCCCCGGGCACCAGCTCCGCAGCCCAGCCTGGCACCAAGGCGCCTGGATTTCCCTCGGCACCGCTCAGTCATCCATCCTTGCTGTTTAGCCTCCAACGAACCACCCTCTGGGGTTTCACGTTTCACAATACCCCCAAGTACCGTTTCCTCCCCAGAGTGTTACCCAGAGCATAGAACAAGCCCTTTCTGCCAGTCTCCAAGTCTGTATGCAGATTCCTCGGGAAAGGTAGGATCAAAAATTAGTAATTAGCACAGTGCCCTCAGAGCTGCCAGCTAAGTGGGAAAACAAACCGAGAAATTTATTTCTCTTTCCTTTCCCTAAGTAAACTCGAATGTACTTCCACAATGCTCCCCTTTTACTAGAGGAGTCACACAAAGATGCTCATTCTTTTTCCCCAGAGGAAGCTGAGCAGTGTGGCATCCTGAGGCAACCCAGACGTGCTCCCGGCCTCAGCCCTGCAGCAGCTCCCTGCGTGGAGCAGCGTGGTCACTGTTCCGTGGGGTCACACGGCTGTCACGCACCCACACTGCAGAGGGTGCAGTCCATGGCTGCAGACTCAGAGTGAGCAAGCCCCAAAACCCCGTTTGGCTTTGGAAATCCAGTAGGCTTGGGAAAGGGAGCTTTGTATTGTAATTATGTTTCTTGTATTTTTCTACAAGTAGCTCATAATATAAAAACAACCAGGGAACTACAATTAGGGAAAAAGAGAAATGGTTTTCTAAAGCTTAGAAACAGACGTTGCTACCATGCACTGTAAAAGTATTTCATTGAAACCAGAGACGGCCGTTAAACTTCCCAATTTAGTTGTAAGCGCAGCTCTTACCCTGCAGTCGAGCGGCTTCCTTTAACCCTCTGCCAAGGCTACGTCTCTCTGAAATGAGATTAGACCAAGAGACCTTGGGAGGGAAGAGCACGAGGAGCTGACAGAACAGCAGGCAGCTCTCCTGCCAGCTGCCACCGAGCTGACATCAGGACCGGTCGGTATGCTGGTGCCCAGTCAAGTCTGTTTGTTTCTGTTTTGGTTTTGCTGCCCTGAGGATGAACCCAAGGCCTCCCAGTACTGGGGACCGCCTAGAGGTCCCCAGACCCCTAGTCATCTTCCAAGGAAAGACCGAGGATGTCCCACTTGTTTGTACCTAGCCCTTGTGGAAAGCATGTCCTGTCTTCACTGCAGTGTCACTTACACGGAAGCCCACAGCTATCTGCAAGGCTACGCACAGCATCCTCTGGCCCACAGAGAGGTCAGATTGTGCAAGCTGGACTCCTAGCAGAAAGTCAGGAAGGGCGGGATGTGGGGAACAAGGTGCTGGGAGCAGGGCGTGTAAGGCCACAGCATGCACTACATCTATATTCAGCTCTTGTAAAGGCTTCTGAACTTCTGCACCACGCCCCCAACGCACACACTGGGTCTTGACCAGCTCCTGAGGACAAGGGAAAGGAGGCGTTCATCTGTTTCTCTTCCCTGTGGGCAGTTTGGCTCCTTCTTTATTTGGAGACTGAAAGCCACAATAGGACAACAGGGCAGAAGCTGAACTGAAGTGATGATTTCATGTACAGTTTCCAGAAAGGACTCTGTGCGCTGGGTGGTCCGGAGTCTTTGTGGAAAAAAAAGGCTCAAAAACCTCTGAGAAAAATGTAAAGCATTTCTATGTGAATATGACATTTCCTGAACTCTGGCTTCTGGTGTCTTCACTGTTTTCATTGCTATTCCTTAGGTGAACTATACAGTTTCAATATGTAATTTATTATTGTCAAATTCAATTAGGGTTAACTGAGCATTTTACAGCAGCAAAACAGCGTGAGCCTTTCCCCGTTGTTTCCCCCCTTTTCCTCGAACTCTGCACTGCCGTTTGTTTACCTGCGCTTCTGGACCGGTCGGCTCGCTACAGCGTCCAGGCGCAGACCGGAAGGGCTCAGCACCCTGCTCGTTGCCCCCCAGCGCCCGGCAGAAGGGCATGTTTTGCTGCAGTGATTTTTTCAGGCTTTCCTGGCTCGTACCCTTGTTACAGTGAACTGATAAAGCGCCAGACCAAACCCTGGAAAAGTCATTAAGCCAGTTCCTGAGGCCACAGCAGCTAACGGAAAATCCAGAAAAGGAGCCTTCCACCATGCCATTATCTCTCCCTTAACCATAGGGCCCTGTCCTCCAATCTCTGGGATCCCTTTCCATCGCCCTCAACAGAACAACACACCTTTAATTATACTGGGGGCTGCTTTCCTGCCGCCAATCTTACTTTGATTGTTCTGTAACACTTTACATCCCTTGGGTACCCCTGCCCCACTTTCCCTAACAGCACAGTAGAGAATGCTATGTACAAAAAATAAAAAAACAAAAGAACGAAAAAAAACCAACAACAAAAAAATAGCTGGGCGTGGTGGTACACACTTGTAATCCCAGCACTCGGGAGGCTGAGGCAGGAGGATCGCTGTGAGTTCAAGACCAGCCTGGGCTACAAAGTGA
>NW_004955465.1:11562052-11569694 GCF_000276665.1 Chinchilla lanigera | reverse complement strand
CGTGAGGTCGGCCAGGCTGACGCGCCAGCGCGCACTAGGCCTCCTGGGCGCGCGGCGGGCGTGCTCGCAACCTCGGCTTGGTGGCCCGAGGGCACGCAGTCACCGACAGCCCCGGCCTGAGGCCGGCGGGGCCCCGGGAGCCTGGTGAGGACCTGCTCTGCCGCGCCGCTCCCTGGGGTGGGCTGCGGGTTCGTGGCCAGGACTGGGACCGCTGGTTCCCGGCTGGGACCCTCCAGTCCCGCAGCCCAGAAGGAACGCGGTGTGAGAGCCGTGCTGCGGCCCCTGTCGCAGCTCTGGGATGCTTCCATGCACGCCTGAGGTCTACTTCCTAGCGTTTTACCCTCTTCCATTTTAAAATTTGAAAAATTAGGCATAGAAGACAAGTGCACCTGGGAGGGGGTTTGCGTCACACACCTCTAGCTGCTTCTGAACAGGTCGGAGGCTGTGTTTGAGTAGAAGGAGAGACTATTCTGATGTTTAAAAAGCACGTATGTGTAATATTTGCTATCAATACAGTTGCTCTTGGGTTCTCAAATCCAATTTAAGAAAAAGCAAGCCTTGCCAACTCTATTTCACTTGGAATTACTTATTCTTTAGCGGTTTGCAATTTGGTTTATGCTTTTTTTTTATTAGCAAGAAGGATACTTTTTCTGTAAACTATTCTAAGACAAACTCCTTGATATGTGAGCTGCTAGGACGGTGAGAGGAGCCTGTGGCGGGCTGGGGGACTCGTGGTGGAGGGACAGGTCTTGTCAGTTGCCTCCGCAGAGCGCAGTAGGATAATCGGCATTTATCCCGTGTGGAGCAATCTATCCCAGGAGCTGGCGATGCCGCGTGATGCGTGCCACACAGGATCTTGCATTTGGCAGGTTTCAGGCGTGGCGGGAACGCGTGCTGTTTTCCAGGGTTATGTTGTTAGCGGGCCTTTCTCGCCAGGCTGCAGGCGAGCAAGCATGCACTTTACGATTTATCATTGAGCACAGCTGGTGTCACTAATAATCGATGTTTGCAGAGGAATAAGGCTCGATTGTCCTGGTCGCCTGTGAGCTTCTGGCTGCTTCCTGCTGGGTCACAGACAGGGGTCAGGGACCAAGAGCCCTCCAGGCCCTCCGGCTCCCCTCACTGTGCCCAGCTGGGCAAGGGCTTGGCACTTTTTGCCTCCCCCTGTGCCCTGTCCACTTGGGGCAGCGTCCGTTTTAAGGTGAGGACCATTTGTTTTGTTCTTGTTGGTGGAAATGCCAAGGGGCCCTGAACGGTGCCGGTCAGGTGGCCTGGCCACACAGCCCTCGGGGCGCGTGGGTGATCGGCGAGGCCTCTGGGACTCATGTTGGCATTTGTGGTGTCTTCTGGGTCTGCCAGTGGTGCCTGAGGTATGGCCAGCTGCTGAGCCAGTGTCCCTGTGGCTCGGTCCCACATCTTCCGTCTGGAGAGGGGTGCCGTTTGCCTTTGAGTCCCCTGGCCCCAGGTCCTGCCTGTTTCAGGGCCTTCTCTGCTGACTGCTCTCCGTTCGTGTCATTGCTGGTTCCCGGAGCCTTCGCCTGTCCCACCCTCCCATAAACAAATGTCGAGTTAGGGGCGAGATTGATGGTGTCCAAGCAATAAAGCTGGCCAGGCAGGACAGAATGTGGCTTGCTGTGGGTAGTCGCTCCCAGCTGAACGGAAAGCCTGGGTATGGCCAGGGAAGGGACCAGAGGCAGCTCACTGGGCAGGGGAGAGCTATGGGCAGGCCGGCCGAGAGGTCAGAAGCTAAAGGGGCTCCCAGCCAGGGAAGCACAGTTTACGCGCACAGCGGCCTCTGGGCAGCCGGGAGGATGTGCCACCATCCCAGTGCCAGCTGCAGAAAGTGTCTGGGAGCGCTCTTGCCATATCTATAGCAAAGACAGTTTTGCGCAGAGGGCTCCTGGATGGGTGCTCTGGCTCCCACCGACACAGGAGACCTTCCTTGCCATGGCTGTCTTCACAGTGCGACCTTGCTGGGCCGGTCCCCACCCCCTGCATTCCAGCTCCCTCCTTTTGAGCAAGGGCTAACACAGCCACCCGGCCTGTCACTGTCTCTGCTCCTCCGTCCCTTTGTCACTGTCTTCCTCCACCCTCCTTCCTTCTCGTAGCAGGTCTCGGGCTTTAGAGTGTCTTCCAGATGTCCCCAGTCCCAGCCCATGCCATCTCTGGTGGCCTTGAGGCTCACTCTGCTGGACCTGCTGGGTACGAGATGGCTGCAGAAGCGACTCCAGGCTCGCCTGAGCCTGGAACAGATCTGGGGTCACAAATGCGCAGCGCTGGCAGGTTCCAGGTTGGGGAAGGAACGCTGCTCAATTAAATGAATTCCAGCTCCCAAACTTGCTCAGGGAAAGAAGGCTGCTTCTCCACCAACATGCTCAACGCGATTAGGAGTGGAAAATTGGGCAAAATGTACCATGTCCGTCTTATTGGAAGCCGAAATGAGACAGAGCATGGGCTGCTCTCAAGACCTCTGCTGCCTCCCTCCCTTGCATCTTACCTTGGTTCCAAAGGAACTCTGTTTTGTATTACATTTTTGTTGTTTACTTGATTTTTTCCCTCACTGATTTTAAATTTGTAGCACATTGAGTATATTACAGGGATGCAGTAGGTTCTGGCATTTCCTTGCTTCTAGGGCCTGTGCTGTTGATGGAGGGTGCTGAGCTCTGGGAGCCTCCTCGGTGGCACTGCCCCAGGTCCCCTGCCCAGTAGGGTCCTCCTCCCTGGACCACCTTCCTGCTCCTACACCTCCTGCCGGCTGCCCCTGCGGGTCACTCCCAGGATGCGCTGGGTGGGCTGCTCCTTTGCCCCAAGTCACCAAGGCCACTTGGGTGGGCACCAGGGTCTGACCGGTGAGCCCAGCAAGTGCGCAGAGGTGGAGGCCAAGGTTCGTCAGAGGCGCTTCCCTCCTTGGGTCTAGTAGGGTAGGGATATTGGTGTGGGTCCAGGCTGGGCCTTGTGGGGATGAGGGGTTTGCTAGAGGGCTTTGGGGAGGACTGCAATGAAGTGTGTGTGTGTGTGTGTGTGTGTGTGTGTCCACCGCGCACATTCCCTCCCCATTACCTAGTCCAGGGCAAAAGCACGAAAACCAACACATTTAGCGCCATTCACTCCTAAAGGCCTCTTCGTTCCTTCAGGAGGAAAGCAGGTCACTGGGCCGGGCTGTGCGGCTCTTTCATGGTAGAGCGCGCAGCGGCCCGGTGGGGAGCATGCTGCAGTGCAGGGTGGATTTCTTAAAAGCTTCGGAGAGAGGAGAAACGAAAACTGTCTTCTTCGGCGCAGGGATGCGCCCGGCGCCCGGGACCGCAGGCGCCAAGCGGTAGCAGCGCGCTCGAGTTTCCATCTTGTTGGCCACGCAGGGCACGCTGGCCGGCGAGAACGCCCCGCGTGCCGTTCCCAGGGAGCCGAGCGCCGCCGTGGGCCCACGGGCTGCCCGGGAGGCGCGCGGTGACCCGCGGTGAGTGTCCGGTGACACAGGGGCGGCGCGAGCTCCCGCGCGGCCCGAACCGCGGGGCCGGGCCTCGGTCAGCGCACGGCCTGGAAAGTGGCACGACAGGAAAGCGTCGCCAGAGGCCCTGCCCAGGCGGCTTCCTCGCCATAAAAAGCCAGACTCCAGCCGAGGTCCTGACCCCGTCCAAATATACATTCCGCGCCCGCGCTCAAGCCCGGCCTCGGCCGCGCCGCTTCCGCCCGGGGCGTCGGGAGCCCCAGTTCCATCGCCTCCCCCACGCCCGCCTGCTCCGTCTGGGCCCGGAGGCAGCGCGGCCCCTGCGTGCGCCCTGGTGACCAGGCCGCAGACATGAGGGCTCCTCCGATACAGGCGGGTGTCCTCCTCGGCCTCCCCAACTTGCGGGCTGGGGGTCGGGGGCGCGGGGCTCCTGCTCCCCGACGTGCGCCCCGCACTGAGCCGGGCAGGCAGAGGTGCTCACTGTTGTGTCGCGCGCGCGCGCGCGAGTGGGCCCCTAGTCTGCCCGGGCGGGCTCAGGGCGCAGCCCCCACGTTGCAGGCCCAAGCTCGGAAACCCGGACAGGCAGGGCTTCACGGAGGTCAGGGCCTGGCCAGTTTAGGCCTTCGCAGGCTTAGCGAGTAGCTGGGGGCGCACCCACTGGACCTCTTCGCTCCCTGAATTCAGAGATCAAAGGGCTGCTGAGATCACACCGCGGGCTATGGAGGAGGCCTGGCTCAGGACACAGCTGAGCGCAGGGTGAGCACGGACGTCACATTCCTAACGGGGGTCTTAGAAAAGTCCTTGCGTGGTGAGGGGGTTCGGTGCAGCCTCAAAGCCCAGCGCGGCACAGGCCAGGAGGTCTGTCCCCCGATGTCCCTTCAGGCCTGCGCCAGGCGCCAGGCCTTGCTGGGAGCAAAGAAAGAGAGGGGAGGCCCAGACCTCAGCTGCTGGGCGCCTCCCGCTGCCGCTGCCACTGCCGGACAGGCCGCACCGGTGTCTTTCCAAAGGACCCTCAGGAGTGGGCAGCTGGGGGCTCCAGAGCAGCCGCATCCCAGGAGTGGCTGCTGCTGGAGGATGAAAGCCCTTGCTTTTGGAGAAATGTGAGTGGCACGTTAGGACGCTGATCTGTCTGGGTGACACACGCACAGACGCAGAGGCTAAAAACCATCTGCTGATCAGGCTCTGGAAAACACACGCTGTGTGAACTTGGACTCCTTAGGTTACAATTTAAAAATCCCACCGTAGGAAGAAGCAGCCTGGGGGTGCTCTGAGGCTGTGTGTGTGTGTAAGTATGAGGAGGGGGGCTTATAAATATGTTCATGATTCACGCAAAGTTATTATTTATTTATTTAGAGTTTTGGGGTGAATCAGGGACCTCATTTTAAAATAAAATTTTAAAGTGTTGCCTCCTTTTGCACGCTTTCATGATGAAGGGAAGGCCACACTCTCCAGCGGCCCACTGGGGTTTGGTGGTTGATACCGGGGCACAGGGACAAAAATGGAGCCCCAAACTGAACCTGCCCCTCACCTGGCAGCGGATCCGGCCTGCGCAGGCTGTCCAGGAGCCATCTCTCGGGACTTTATCTGTCCTGGCACTTTAGCACTTCCCTGAAGGTCGCTGGCTGGGCCAGCAGCGCACGCCCCTCCCCTCAGCAGCTGCGGAGGTGTGACAGGTTTATTGCTTGCCCTAACTCCCTCACCAGAGGCACGCAGAGACACCCTAGACAGGGCTGCTGGCAGGTCAGGTCGAACGGAAAGTGAGCCCAAGGCTGCACTTTGTCCTTCCTCCCCGGTAATAGGTGAGTGTACACAGGTTCAATTTTCTAAGTCTTTACCAAAAAAACCCAAAACCAAACCAAAACAAAAACCAAAACAAAACAAACAACCAAGGTGGGAGATGTTTTATAGCACTGAAAATGAACAGCCAGGGTTTTCAGAGCAGCAAAAAGAGCAAAGCTCGAAGGAGCAAAACCCCCACTGCTGACATTTAAATTGAGATTTAATAAGAGTTGTCACCAAGGATGGCCACACAAGTTCTCCCCCGGCACAGGAAGAAAGTACTGAGGAGAATCTGTCCTTTTCTTGCTTTAAACACACAGGCATATGCTAGAGAGGGCCCGGGAGGCCATGAAGCCCCCTCTCTTCCCAGCACACACTGTGACTGAGGGCCGAACATAGGGAGAAGGTGGCAGTTAAAAATACCTTTTCCTTCAAAGACTGATGTTCTAGTCCATTTGGAGAAGCGTGGCTTAACACTACCACACTGCCACAGTTGCATTAAGCCGCTGCCTAGGATTTCTCCCACTCTTCCCCAAGGAACTTGTATGGCTTCGGCGAAAGGTGACAGACCAGTCAGTGGAGTGGGCACCGTGAGGCTGAAGGGCCCAGCGGCCTCTTCTGGGTGTGGGGCGGGGTCGCAGGTGGCCAAGGAGGGGCCTGTCCCTGGGCTCAAGGCTAAGGAGATGACGGCTTGTGAGATCTGTGCGAGTGTGTGAGTGCTATTGTTTGAGACGGTTGTGTTTGTCAGTGTCTCTCAGGTGACACTGTGTGAGCCACCCTGGCTGAGGGTGTCTTTGTACGTGCGCCCGTGTCTGTGTGTGTGCGTGCCCACCAGCCTGCCCAGCCCTAGAGGCCCAGCTCCCAGGGACGTCTGCTTCCAATTAGCAGCCACCGCTTGGGAGCAGGGACGGCGTCCCGGGGTGGCTTCTGAGAAGCGGGTGGCCCGGCTGCTGCTGCCCAGCACTGCTCCGTGGCCGCCCTGGCTGCCCTGGCTGGCCACTTGCATAGGGCCTGGCACGGCCACACAAAGAGCCCTCTCTCCTGCGCCAGCGCCAGGCCCTGGTCCTTCCCTGACCATAAACCTGCCTGTGAAGCCTCAGATAGCTCCCGCACTCACACGAATGTGCACAGGCTGGAATGCCATTTGCTATAAAATTTTATTTTATTTTCCTTGGAAGGGGAGTGAGGGGGAGAAGAAGAGTCCTGACGTAATTGGTTCTGGGGCAGCAGCGCATGGTGTCGGTGCAGGGTGCACACCTGTGCACAAGTCCTTGCTGGCTGCTGGTGCGTTCTGCATCTGCGTCCGTGTGTGTGTTGGTGTGTGAGGACCTACTGTCCGTGTGCCCACTGTCGGCGCGTGCCTGGTCACCCTCATCCGCCTGAAGGATGCACTCAGCAGTGAGCCGGGTCCAGCGGCTGGGACTGCGCCCTAAGCTCTGTCTTACAGCTCCTAGTCACCGCGGCACAGTGAGGGCCTCACGTTTGCTATGAAACCCTTGGGCGAATACAGCAGTTTAGGAAGTGGTGTAGGGCTGACGGGGAGGCTGGGAATAACACTGTGGAAGGAAGGCAGGCCTGGGCCGGAGGAAGGACGCAGTCCTAGCGACAGGGACTCACCTGCTGGCCCGGCCCTCCGGCGCCTCTGGGTGGTGGGAGTGCAGGGGGTGTAACTAAGGCCAGCAGGGAGCAGAGGGGGCACTGCCTGCAGCAGGAGTCCGCAGAGACCTGGGTTCCAGAGCAGCTGAGTGTTCCAGCTGGGAGGAGGAGGCTCGGCCTTCAGGGCTCTTCCAGCAGGGCTTTCTCAGAAGGGAGCAGTCTCCTCCTAAGGCTCGGACTTTAGTGTTTCTGTTTGGGGGGGCATCGTAGCTGCTTTTATAACTTGGTGAAAACAGTGACAGTGACTCTTAATGCTGGTCATAGAAAGATCACTTTTAATAAGAAAAGAGAACAATTTGAAGGCCCCCAAATTTGTCCAAGTGACATAATTTCAAGTAAAGCGAGTATGTGATTGAAACATCTTGATTCCACAACACCATTCGGAGGAGGCTTCCTCTGACAGGGGCGAACGTGAAGGCGAAGCCTGCGCGCCCAGTCCCGGCTGCTACAAAACCTCGGCGGCGCGGCTCAGCCAGCCCGGGACGGCGCTCAGGCGGTGGGGTTGGTCCTCATGAGCTCCACGTCGGCCTGCACCATCTCCCGCACCAGCTCCTGCGGCGGACAGGGTGGCGATGGGCGGGGCTGTGCCACCTCCCAGGTGACAGCTGCCCGCGGCGCCCCCGCCCGCCCGCACCCGCCCGCCCGCGGCCCGGGGAGGGACACTCACGTCAAAGGCCACCCGCGGCTTCCAGTTCAGCTTCTGCCGGGCTTTGGAGCAGTCTCCCTGCAGAAAGTCCTGCGAAGGGGAAGGCGGGCGTGGGT